>NC_142104.1:4440000-4740000 GCF_056152115.1 Neolamprologus brichardi | reverse complement strand
TTTTTTGTTAGTTATTTTTTTCCACTTCAGTTTTTTTCTCATTATTTCTTGATTTTGTATCTGTTTAGCTCCATTAGTATGCTGGTTAGAATTTACAGACCATGATTCATTGTGTTTTGATTATTTTTGCTAGTCACAATAAGTGTCTGGTATGTTTTTGCCTGTACTTCCTTTTCATCTTTGAGGAGGTCATTCATATTTTAAGATATTTTAATGGTGAGTTTACATGTATTGCAGCAGTTTGACAGTTTCAGAGAATTTATAGGCTAGCATTTAGACATGCTTTATGCCAAAAAACAACAGTATTAAAGTAAGGGGATGTTCCTATAATGTTAGTAATAGGAATTTCAATAAATACATGGAAATACTTACTCATGCTAGTCTTTTTACGTGCGTCACAAAAAGAACTAGAGTTTCCACAGATAGACGTTTGTGATGCACAGTTTACAGAGACCATGTCATGAGACACACAAGACACCAGCCACCAAAGTATCCCCCACTTAATCCTGTGAAATTGAGAAAATTAATCTATTAAAAAAAGTCTCTGCTTAACAAAAAAAGGATGTTTGTCATGAAAGCAATTTACAAGCCAAAAGGAGGTCTAGGATGAAGACAAGACAAAAGATTGTGTTGTCTCTCATTTCAAGCTGACAGTGTTTATAGCTTTCATATAAGGTGACCCCATATACTTAAGTGGACATTTATTATTGTAATTATGATAACAAATGACAACTGTGGGTTTCCTTTTTTCAACCAAAAGCCAGTGGCTGCAGATGAGGTCTTATTACATAGCAGTGCATAAAACAATCTGACAAAACCACATGGTGTTAATGATCCATCTCATTCCATTTCATGCGGAACATTAGTGATAGACAGATAGATTTTAGCAATGGTGAATCTAAGTCTTTAAAAGAGACACAGCAAAGAGCAAACACTCATCTACAGCTTTATGTATTCGCACAAAACAATTTTGTGTGCTTAGTTAAATAGCTAATATATATTTTGCAGTCCCGATATTGATAATGAAGCTAAATAGCTTTTTATGCAAAGAGAACCAGATCATATCCTACCTTTGCATGTTGCTGGGTCTCTTAAATAATATTATTTGTACTTCTGAAATGAATAGAGAACACAGGTGATATGATGGTAGGAAAAAAGCAAATGAGTTAAACATGCTGAAAGTGAGCAGGGTAATGGGAAAAGAAATAAGATGTAAATTACTGTCTGAGAGAGAAAGAGGAAGTATTAACAGACAGGAGAGTAACATATTCCTTCTGTTGGCACTGATCCTAAACTAAATACAGGCTGATAGCAAAGAACTGAAACTGCATGTGCTGTAAATTCTGTTTCCACACATTCAGCAACAGGTTGTGTTTTTTAGAAGTTAGTTTATCTCAAATTTGAAAGCAATTCACTGGTCACATGTTAGATCGTCACTGTGTAGCCCTTGTTTTTGTACAGTTGTTGAAATAAGCCAATAAGAGAACAAGTTAAATAAAGATATATTCAATCTGGAAGAAAAAGAAGCTGAAACAAGTTCTCTGCAAAACATCAGAATCTTAATCCAAGTTTGATTGAGGGAAAAGGGCCCTCAGTTTGCACACTGGCTTGGCTTTCTGCATCTACAAAATGCCAGAATCAACCTGACAGAGATGATATCAAACATCTTGTAGAAATGCACAAGGTTATTATCGTTAACGAAAACTAACGAAATAACAAAAACTAGAAGTGAAATTTTTTTTTCATTAATGGAAATAAAAATAAAAACAAGACTTTGCAAAAAAAGGAAAACTAACAAAAACTGTAATGGGTGTTCACAAAACTAACTAAAATTAACTGAATTCTGAGCGAAAATGTGTTTAGTTTGGGGAGATCATGGCTCAAGGCAGTTCGTTTTGTAATTGGAAGGTTGCCGGTTCGAGCCCCGGCTCCGACAGTCTCGGTCGTTGTGTCCTTGGGCAAGACACTTCACCCGTTGCCTACTGGTGGTGGTCGGAGGGCCTGGTGGCGCCAGTGTCTGGCAGCCTCGCCTCTGTCAGTGCGCCCCAGGGCAGCTGTGGGTACAATGTAGCTTGCCATCACCTGTGTGTGAATGTGTGTGTGAATGACTGAATGTAGTGTAAAGCGCTTTGGGGTCCTTAGGGACTAAGTAAAGCGCTATACAAATACAGGCCATTTACCATTTTAGTTTTCATTGATGTGTGTGTGTCTAGGGTGAAAATGAAGTGTAGTTCCCAGGTTTTTTTCATGCTGTGTCTCATTATGCCAGCAGGTGGCAGTACGTTAGTCGAGTCGTCTGTGTTGCTGCTCCGTCCCACATAGAATCATGTCAGCAAAAGTTGGGAAAAATCGCTAGAGTCCAATTTGGGATTACTTTGAATATGATTGTGTTTTAGATAAAGCAAGTGTCTTGTAGTGGAAAGAGACAAATTATGCAGGACATTTCTAAAGGGAAAAAAATCCCATAAACCTTTAAGTGCACTTGAAAAGCTCGCACAAGAAGGCTAACATAGCTTACCTCGAGAAGGTAAGGGAGCATGCCCAACTCTCATCCCCAGAAACAGAAGCTAACCCCAGGCAAGGCAGCGTGATGCATTCCAAGACAACTCCACAAAAAACATTAATGCAGTGCTTCCAACAGCGACCCGATGGCTGCTGGTTGGTCAATTCGCAGGAACATCACAAGCGAGAGGAAGCGTTGGTGAATATGTTTATTGAGACTGGGATATCTACACAACTGTGTGAGTCAATTGTCTTCTAAAAGTTTAGCAATTCACTTAAACCAAAATTACAAACACCCGGTGCTACAAGAGTTAATAGTCTCATTGGGGCAAAGTAATAACTTTTATAGTTGCCTGGTATCAATAGTTGTTCATCTGCCCTAATGTTTTATTTTTTTAAAGAACCCATAGGTTCCCCATAGGTGGGAATGTAAGTTGTCTGTCTCTGTGTATTAGCCCTGCGACAGACTGGTGACCCTTCCAGGGTGCAGTATGGTAGCTGGAATAGCAACATACCCAAGGATAAGCAGAAGAGTATGACTGATATGATGAAACTGGGATTTTGTTACACTTAATTATTGCAAACACGACTAAAACTATAACTGATACTAATCGAAACTAAACTGAAACTAAGGCTTCTCAAAAAAGCCAAAATTCCAACAATCAGATAACAAAATTCCCTTTTAACAGGAAGAAACCTCCAGCAGAAACAGGCTGGCTCAGAGGAGAGAGAGTGAAAGTTTAGTCTGTGTACAGGAAATACAGTGAGCATGCAAATCATGCAAATGAAATTACGTGACAGTGGATTATTGTTTCTAGCGCAACTGTTAAGAGGAGAGGCGGGCTACACCAGATTCAGGGGACAGTGGTCCAGCCTGGTGTCCAACTACCAGTTAACCTCTCATTTAGTTTAGCTGGTGCAAGGCCTGAACACCATGAGCCTGTAAAGAAATGACCAAAGGTACAGACCTTGTTTTGGGTTGCTTCCTTGTCAGGAACTTTACACAGATTTAGATGAGAAGATAGTTTTCAATCTATGATGTGTAGAGGCCTACAATACAAAGCAGGATTTGGGTTTCTCCTCATAACTTCAGGGTTAACCCTGAGTTCCTAGTATAACGAAGGTGATTCACTTATGGTTTGGAAAAAGACACCAGGACTTCTTACCAGGGTACATTGCCATGGTAACGTCATCTGCCTTATGCAGGTGATGTTACCATGGGTCTCCAGCTGTCTCTGTGCGTCCTGTGGCTTCATGCATGAAGGTTAAGTGGCAATTTTTCCCAGCCTCTCACTGTATAACTACAGGGAGGATGGATGAATGAAGATGGTCATTATTTAAATTCAGTTTTATTTATATATGTCATATTATATGTATATCCCAAAAGGTTGATTCTGTTCTTCTAGACACAGCGTTTTCAGTGGGAGAAAGAAACGTTTCACCACTCAGGTTTCTCCAACCTTATTTGTATATGTTATGTTTAGACATGCTTTATATTGTAAGGTTAAGAATCTACAATAATGCAGAGAAAACACCAAGTATGGTAAATGGCCTGTATTTGTATAGCGCTTTACTAGTCCCTAAGGACCCCAAAGCGCTTTACACAACCA
The DNA here is from genome assembly GCF_056152115.1 of Neolamprologus brichardi. NCBI lineage: Eukaryota > Metazoa > Chordata > Actinopteri > Cichliformes > Cichlidae > Neolamprologus > Neolamprologus brichardi. The sequence continues at coordinate 4,735,888 of NC_142104.1, read as the reverse complement.
GTCATCCACCCATTCACACACACTCACGGCAAGCTACATTGTAGCCACAGCCACCCTGGGGCACCCTGACAGAGGCAAGGCTGCCGGACACTGGCGCCACGGGCCCTCTGAGACTGTCCAAGCCAGGGCTCAAACCGGCAACCTTCCAATTACACGGCGAACTCCCAACTCTTGAGCCACAATCGCCCGTCTCAAGTATCAAACAGCCCCTGTAAGCAAGCACTAGACAACAGTGGGAAGGAAAAACTAGAAAGCGGAAAAAGATTAATTGCACCATGTTGAAGCCCCCAGCAGCCTTGGCCTATTGCAGTGTAACTAAAGGAGGATTCAGAATCACCTGATTCAGCCTTAACTATATGCTTTAGCAAAAAGGAAAGTTCTAGGCTAATCTTAAAAGTAGAGAAGGTGTCTGTCTCCTGAATCCAAACTTGAGGCTCATTCTACAGAAGGGGGACCTGAAACCTGAAGGCCTCTCATTCAACATTTAAATACTCAACCACAAATAAGCCTGCAGTCTGAGAGCAAAGTGTTCTAATGGGGTGATACGGTATTATTAGGTCTTTAAGATAAGGTGTGATCTGATTATTCAAGACTGTGAAGAGAACAATTCAATTCAATTCTGGATTTAACAGGGACCCAATGGAGAGCAGCCAATAAGAGGAAACTCTTTTTTCAGTCTCTGTCAGTAGTCTTGGTGTAGTATGTCAATATCTACTGATTTGAAAATAAAAAATAGAAAATCCGTGATTTTCTTCCATATCACCCATTCCTGGTTACAGATTGTAATACTTATACAACTGACTGGGCATTCTCAGTTGCACCTCCAAAACTTTAGATTTGTCTCTCTCTTCAGATTCATCTTCATCTATCTCACTTTAATCAAATCAACTTAAACTGACTGAAATACCTCACGCTTCTTTAGCTTCAGACTGGTTTAACTTACTGTGTCATTTTCCTCTTCTTCTTCTTGAGATAAGGTTCGGAAGTAAATTTATATAATATTTAGTTTACAGAAATGTCTTCGCAGTGTTTACAGAGCTAACTGTAAACCCCCACCTTTGTTGGAAGCAGAAAAACAGAGCCAAGGTCATGACTCAGGCTCACTGAGAGAGAGAAAGAATGTGGATGTTTAGGTTTTATGACTAGGTGGAGGGGGGGCAGAAGCTATAAGAATCTGAGGAACGCTGAGACACCCTCCCGCGCTTATCTCCACTCCGGATGGTTTATGCTCATAAAGTGTTGAGTATGGAATAAAAGATTGTTGATTGAGCATTTATACACCATTTATATACAGTATTGTCCTTCCTTCAGCCCAAAGATCAAAACAATTGGGATGTTTTAACAATTTGGTGCTGCGTGACCCGGATCTTTGGTGTGCTGAGGAAGGCCGATTTGGCCTGTGGTGAGATCGTGAGGCGAGGCGAGCAGAGGTCCAAATATAAAAAGGTAAGCACAGCCTGTTGTATTAAAAATACCAAATGTTCATATTGGAAATTCTAAATTAATCTGTTCGCTGAGTTACACGTATTTTCACATTAACTTGTCGGTGTCTGGTTATGGGCACGAGATACTAACGTCATAAGTTGAGGCTGAATTCCAGTGTCATAGGAACTGGCTCTAGCAAGATACTAAAAACATTCTACGCTGAGACTAGAGTTGCAGCCCACGTTACCTTCCACATTTAACTTTGTCTATGACTGGCTTTTGTGGCAAGAAACTGTAAGTTGAGCTCAGAGGTTTCTGTGTGTGTTTCTGCGTGTGAGACGCGCTCTCTGTGTGTTTCATTGTGTGAAATAGGAACATGGTGACAGTGACGGTTAATGTGTGAATTGAAGGGCACTAGAGCGAAGACACATTTTAGGAGGTTGACACCTAGTGGACCTGTGGAAATTAATTTTGTTCATAGTGTGGCAACCCCCCTGTCTGTGGACGCACAGGCCGGTCCAGCAGCCTCTGGTTAGCCGATGTGGCGACTTGTGGATGTTTACAGAGCTAACGATTTGCACATTTGCATTTGCATTTAGCGTTTGCATGTTTTTCAGATTTCCGTATTCTTTTCCATATTCTACATTCACATGAGAGGTCAGAACAAAGTGTTGTAAGTGGAGGTGCTGAGTGTGGGAAGAGTAAAGTTGCTGCCACAAAACTTTTCTGTCTCCATCTTGCTATTTTATTTTTAAGAGAAAACCATTATTATTAGAGGTAGTTGCTACAAACTGATACAACATCAGTGGCAGTTTTCTGTTTATCCCTAAACAAAACAAAATCTGCATGTGGAACCATCCATTATAATATTGTGCATTAGCCTCTGTCATGTTCTTTCCTCATAGAATGATTTCCATACTCTGTAGACAGAGGAGCCTGCTTTTAGCAAAATTCCACTGCATAAACATGTTTTGCAATTCTAATAGTTCCTGATAAATTTCTTATACTTTTTCCTTGACAAGCATTGCTTGTAGTGAACTATAAACAGTAAACATTCACAAATTATGAACGTCAGATTTTTTTTCCCATTCTTATGTTATATATGATGTAGTTTTTTATGACATGTTTTTCTCTCATTCATCTATTCTGAATTATGTTTGCAATATATCATATATCTACAATATATTCACATCCACAAGATGGATTCAGATATATGTAGCACACACACACACACACACACACACACAGCACTTGCTTAGTTTGCAATATTATTTACATACAACTGAGCTGAACACTAAGACAAACATTTTTCAGACCTTGCAAAGAGTTCAGGATGCTGAAAATTTATAGGTCAGGAGCTGTCAGGTAGCCAAAAGCGAAGACGATCAGACCCCAGGTAATGCCAAGCAGAGTGATGACCCCCAGTTAGGGAACGATTCAAACGATTCGATTCTTTATCTATTTTCTTATCGATTCTTTTTAAAAAAGGAGAACACTAAGGTCGAATAGCTTAGAACTTTGTTTTATGTCTTCTCTTTGAACAAGATAGAAATTTAGGAGTAACATGGCCTTACAAACCCAACAGTGAGATCTTAAGAGATCCAGTCTACGGCTCTTCAATGGGGTGTCACAGGGTCCCCAGGAAAAAAAATTGTAAATGTAAAATAATAAAATAAATATAGCAATAACAAAGTATAACATAAATTATTCTGTAGCAGTTACACAGGAATATCCAGTAATGTCCCTGCCTACAATTAAATACATTCACTTACCAAAAGTGGGGGGCATCTGCTGTGGCAAATGGGTGCAAGCCTTTGACCACAAACTTAGTCACTGCTCGGTGACATTCGTCTATCCTGGCCTGAAAGGAGACGCTACCGGTAGACTGCAGCGAGAACTGCCAGCATCTGAGCCAGACTCTGTCTGTCTCATCATGGTCATCTAAATGCACAGTAATGGCAGGTTTTGTAATAAGGCAGATCGCGCTTACATAATATGCACTGTTAGTTGATTATTTACCTGCCGCATTAACGGGAGAGGACGTGCAAACGTTACCGCTGCTGCTGGGTTGAGATTCACGAGTCCGGAGCGGAATTAAAAACACAACATTCATTTAAGGTCATCGTGTGTTTTGTGAGCAAATGTTTGCATTATCCGTAGTGTTTGCAAAAATGGCAAACAATTCCAAGGAATTGAAACAGTGGGAACCGGTTCTCAACAAGAACCGGGTTTTGATACCCATCCCTACCCCCAGTGGGGTAAAAATGTCTTTCTTGGCTCCGTACATAAACAGATTTGTCAAACAGAAAATGCCACAGCAGATTACAACATGAAACTAACAGACATTAAATTGTGTTTCAAGAGTGACTGCTAAAACTGCCATTCAAGGAAAATATTGTTGTCTGCACATCACAATACATCAATAGTGTCACATTTTTTATCGGTTCTTTTTAACTTGCTGCTTGATGCTCTTGGTACTTTTTGTTTTGACAGATTCGACAACCTATCACCAAGTGTGTGTATCCTGGAAGATGTGGTCAATAATAAAAATGAGCAAATAGGGGTATACTAATGGAGAAAATGTTACATATAACTATACTTTTCAATACATAAGGATGACAACATTAGCATGTACCATGTAATTGTCATCTCAAGGATGATCACAAAACAGAGAACAACCTAGAACAACCCACCTGAACACTACCTTAGTCACCATCTGAGCCTCGTGACAGGCATCTAGCATCTACAAAGAAATAGAGGGGATGATGACTGATGATATAATCCCTCACACTGAAACAATGAAAAATGAATTCTTAATAGAAAATGTTAATTATGCATGTGACTCATGCATGCGTGCATGCACCATCCTTATTTAAACATGCAAAGATCCAGAAACTCTGATGTAAATGCAAAACAGTAAACAGGTATACGATTTACATGCTTGCAAATGTATTCCTTGCATGTGCTTAGTTTATACTTCCCCTGTGGTGTCATCATGTGTCAGCTGTTTCCTCATGTGTTTCCACTTGCTATGATCACCTCTTGTGTATATTTATTCTGTCTGTTTTCGCTCTGTCATCGTCAGGTCGTCTGTACACAACATAGTTGTCTCAGTCTTTGTCATAGTTATCACAGGATTTCATAGTTGTCATAGTTTTCATAATTATCTCTTTTTCATGTTTTTCATAGTTTTCTTAATTTACATGTTTATCTCCTGCCACCAGCCAAATAAATGCTCACCTTCTGTTTCGCAATCCAGCTCGGTCTCCTGCTAAAAGACTATCACTAAACTTGAGTTTAATGTAAAAGCAGGACAGAGGACATAAATATGCACCCCAGAGTGATGGAAAGTGGGTTAATCCTCAATTCTATCTTAATAAGAATACACAAGACCAGGAAGCATGGGAGGCAAACTTCACTGCCAGCAGAGAGTTCCCACAGCACCTCCACTGGACCAGTGGGATTGCTTGAAGCATCAAGACTCGATTGTATATAAAATGCCCTGTACCAACAGACAAGAAATACTGTGGTTCAAACCAAAGCCTGTGCAGGTTAATGTCTACACAGGGCCAAGACAGACACACATCCACAATTTTTGAAATTCTGCCATTTGTTTAAAATTCATCAAGAAATGGCAGAATCAGAAGGTTGGACAGCCACTACGGACTCACATATAAAAGTATATTAGAAAACTGTTTAGATACAGAGAGAATGAAAATATTGGCATGATATCAAAAGTAGGTAAAAAATAAAAAAATGTCATAATTAATTTCGGTCAGGATATTGGTGATGTGACTCTTGGGACTGCACCCAAAATGTACCTTTTGAAAGGTTCTCCAATAAATTATCTTAAAGTTCAAATAGCTAGCGTACATATTTGTTTGTTTATACTAACTAATGGTATTACAGGCATTAAAAGGGTGCAGTTTTTATACTAAAACTGTGATATATCCCATGTTGATGCTCAAAGTTGTTTAGACAAAAAGGATGTGAGGGAATGAAACAAGATTTTGGCTTTAGATGGCTACAATTCTAAATTTTACTAGTTTATGAAAGGAAAATTCTGTCTGGCTACATCACATTACAAAGGTATTCTACAAATAAATAAAAATCAGCTGATTTTAAGGAATCAAGTTGGAACTGTTTTTAGATCTGATTGATTTAACGTTACTTCTGTTAGTAATAAACTAAGTAAAACAGAATTGTTTTATTAACAGCAAAACAAGCACACAGTAACAGCATTATGCTTTTAATATTGGGAACACAGGTATACAAGAATATATGTTCGGATACAAATTTATAATGTACATATATATATATATATATATATATATATATAAGATAAGACTTTATTGATCCCATGGTGGCAAAATTTTTGCTTTATCGGGTACAGATAGCTGAAGGAAAATACAAAAAATACAAATAAAATAGAAACAAATATAAAATAAGTAAGATAATACACTATATACAACGGTAGCATACACAGAATGTGACTATGGATATGGTTGTTGGAAATATGGGAGACATAAATTATAAACCATATAGTTATAAGCTATATAGAAAAGCTTATAATGCAAAGGGAACACATCCTCTAAGTTGCTCTTAGGAGAGATTAATTCCTCACCACAAAGATTTTAGGTATTTCATCAATAAAGTTTCAAACATAACATTAATATTCACACTCGCTCACCTGCCTTGTATAAATAAACTGTTGTATGTGCTGTTGTATAAATAAACATCATGATTTAAAGAGGACATAATCATGTTGTCACTGTATTACAATATGAATTATACCGACACACACAGACTCTTATTAAGTTGTTGCTACTAGTGTTTAAACTAGCCGTTAGTGCTGCGTGTTTCACTGCTCATCTTAGTAGCCGAGGTTTTAGCCTTTCTCAGTGACATCACAAACCAAAGGAAGATGAAGAAACCTGCAGTCACAAAGGAGAGAGAGATGTACAGGTTTAGATGGGAAACAGATGAGTTCATTAAAATCATGCATCTGTGTCAAATTTAACTCTAGTGAGATTTCCTTTTTAATGTTATGTAAAATGTAATAAAAAAAAATCTTATACTACTATTTCCTCCTAAATGGTATCTATAATGAAAATGGATTTTTGTATTAAGCAGCAGAGTTGAGTATGTGTGTCCACCCATAAAAAAACACCAAACAAAGTGGGCATCCAAAGAAGAGGACACCACAAAAAGACTGTTTCCTCTCCCTGTCAGCACTTGGGACCCGCAGACAGCCTTCCACAGATCCAAGTCAAGTTTTGCAGGACAATATGGCTGACAAAACTCTACCCAGGCAATCCTGAATAGGCTGCAAACAGTCAATCTCCAGACTCACAGGGCTTAACATGACTGAACTTCACAGTCAGGCCTGTTTAAGCTGGTGTCAGCAACATGTGCACTGGATCCTGAACATGCAGAGGAACGTTATGTTCAGCAATGTCTCCTGATTTTGCCTAAGGCATGGCATGAAAATGTGGAGCAAACACAGCGAATGATGTGCTGATTGCTGCACCATGGGTGACAACGTTTGGTGGAATCACTGTGATGCTGCGAGGCAGCAGCTCAATTACTAGAAAAGCAAGCCTTGTCATCAGTTTCATCCGTGTCAAGGAACAGAGATATTGAGAGCTGGCCAGAACCCACATACTCAACTGTGTGTGTATGTGTGTGTGTGTGTGTGTGTGAGAGAGAGAGAGAGAGAGAGTTTACAGACCTTGCAGTGAGTTCAAGATGCAGAAGAGGTAGAGGGCAGGAGTGGTCAGGGGACCGAATGAAAAAAGGACCAGGCCCCAGGTAATGCCGAGCAGAGTCATGACTCCAGCCAGGGTACAAATATCTTTCTTTGCTTTGTCAAGGTTATTCTGCCCAAACTGATTTGCCAAATATAAAATGACATAGCAGGTTACACACAATCTTAAATTTGACTTGAGACCTTAAATTATCATTTAAAAAAACAACAAACACTTCATTGCTAATTTACGGTTTCCAATGAATACACTGATGGATTACTACTTATATATATATTTTTTTAAGACTAGAGAATTACCTCTCTGGTGTGGTGGAGAATAAAAACTTGTCTGACTGTCACCCCAAACATGATTACATTAAAGAGGAACACCAAGCTGAACAGTACCACTGTAGTCCACTTTACCTTGTCATTGGTTATATAACATCTAAAAAGAAAGAACAGATCTTGTTTTAACTCTAAAATTGAAAAATCAACAATGTGTTCTGTAAAAGACACATTAATGCAGGTAGTGCAGTTAAAGCATCACCAGAGCTAAAAAGGAAATAATGTTTCAATTTTAGCAAATTAGATGCTTGGTGAAAAGGAGCTTTCTGCTTCTCCAACATGCATGTTTACAGAAACTCTGATTGGAAAACAGTTAATAAGCAAATGTGAAAATGTGAATCATTATTCTTGATTTTACATGCTGGCAAATCTTACATTGCAGTACGGGAGGAGTTAGATGCGTCCAGAGGGGCAAGGCCATAAAACGTTCTGTCTATGATCACCACCACTGACACAATCATGGCAGGGACACCTTGATCAAAATTAATTAATTAATATCTACACCCAGATTGATAATGACAGCTCCCTCCCTAATTGATTCCACTCACCCCATCCCACCACGCTGAGTTTGAGCAGGTATTTCTTGACATAGATGTTGAAGACTTTGACCAGGAGAAGATATAAGTGGAAACCTTCCAAGGCCATCCAGCTGAAAGTGGCCAGCAGGGAATAATGAAGTAAAAGAGCCATGTATAAGCAAAGTCCAGAGGGAGACCCTGCTGCCACTGCCTGACTGGGCAGGAAGTGCAGGTTGAGGAGCATCAGGGCAATTACAAGGTTGATGTGGACCTTCATAGAGACATCTTGTCTGAGTTTCCTGTCACACAGAGAATTGATCTGTGATAAGTAACATACTGTATCACAACTGGAGGAATGGTAGACCATAACAAGAGAAGAAAGAAATGATGAAGATTTATTTATAGAGTAACAATAGCATTTGCTGTAAGAAGATCAGTGAATGCCAGTGAATGGAGGAAGATTTCAGTACGTTTTAAGGCAACTGGAAGATAAAAACAGGCTAGTCATATGTCAAAGGAATGGGGATGTTTGAGAAAAGGGGACAACAGCCGAGGCAAATCAGATTACAGGAGGTACTAAAAATGTGAAAGAGGAAGGACTGATGAAGATGGGAAGAATATGAATTTTTTTTTACCTGTTTGTAATAAAGAGCAAAATGGCTATGAGCAAAGTAAAAAGGGAAATACTACAGCCAATCACAGTAATGCGTGTTAAAATCTCTTGGTCTTTCTTTGTGATGGAAGGATCAGGTACCTGTGGAGAAAACACGTGATTATATCATCTTTCACTATTTGTATTATAACAATTAGTCAGAAGCCTTTTCACCTTCTGCTCAATGACAGGTCAACAGACCAACAGGTACAACATGTTGGAAGCAAATACTTGTCTTACTTATTATTTTTTTACACTGCAAATGTAACTTTATTTAACCTGCTAAGCTATTATGTATGCTTTCTTATTTCTGATGGTACAAGTCCCTTGAAGAAAATGGGGGCAGGGCTAAAAAGAAAGTTAAAAGAACAGCTGAATACATCTGAAAAATAAAATAAAGCATTAACTAAATATGCTTTATACAATCATAACAAGCATAACATAACAACAGACAATAACATGCAATGAAATACACAGAATTAAGGTAGGCAAAGTGTAGGTAGTCAAGCACGAGCAACCAATACAACATTGCTGCAATACAGGAAAGGCATACAATAACAGACAGCACTGTTACAGTTTGGCGCTGTTTTCAAGGATGGCAGGATAGTAATTTGAATGAAAACACGTTAAGCAGAGCAGGTGAAGGTAGAATTCTGTACAAGAAATCTTTTTACTTTGGTGTCTTCTAGTGGCACCATCAAGAATGACACCAAACTGAAAAGAAGGAAAAGAAGAAAATGCACAACAAATGTATCTACAATTATAACAAATTATATTTGTTATTTTATTTGTATGCATAATTTTGACACTCAGTGAATGTGTAGGTTAAACGGTGTATTTATTATATAGAAGAGCCGTAACATGGCAAAAATGTTGTTTTTCCTTTGCATGCAGAGAGCAAAGTGAACCGTCCTTGTTTGTGCGCACAAACTTGGCCAAATAAATGACTCTAAATGATAAATGATTCTGATTTTGCAACAAAATTATAACAACATATTTTCATTACCACATGAACTACATAGATATTCACTAATTAAAAATACATTAAACTGCAGATTTTATATGCTGGCAAATGTGATTTTATGAAAGGAGAAAGATAGGAAATAGAGAATCAAAAGGCTGTATACCAAACCCCATGCATGTGGCATCAGAGCGCATCAAACACTTAAAAAACAAAACAAAAAAACAGAAACACTATGGAAGCAGAATTTATTGGATCATATGACTAATGAAATAAGTAAAGTGAAGTTCTGGCTGGATAAAAACAAATTATCATTAAATTTGAATAAAATTAAAATTATGTTATTTGGAAATAGTACTGGTGTTGATATTGAAAGAGTCAGTGAAAATTAATCACTGGGGAAAATAATGGATGAAAGACTTAAAAAGCATTACATTCACTTTGTACTCTTCAAAAAAAGTAGTTTGAATCATCCACAATGCAGCTTATGGGGATCATACAAACTCACTATTTTTGCAATAATATTCAGAGTATGTTTTTTTGGAAAGAAGTTATAATTTAAGGGGTTTTTGTAACTTCAATATAGGGAAGGTATGTACTGCAAGAAAAAGCTTTTTGTTTCTGTGCATGGAGTGAAACTGTAGAACAGTTTGAATATGGAATTAAAGCAATGACCAAAGATAAAACAGTTCAAAAAGATTAATAAAGATATGATCTTCTTGAACTATAAAGAAAGGGAAAATGTTGAAATTAAGTGAATGTCTCTATTTAGAGATTTTTTTTATAGAAAAGAGATTTGAAAGAGATTTGCTAACATATAAAAGATGCTTTTTCTTTTTTTTCCTTCTTTAGTTGTACTAACTCAATGAATGCAAAGTAACCTGTGTATTAGTTACTATAACTATTACTTCTAAAGACCTCACATGCAAGCAGTCAGTTGCTCTGTGTGCGCACGTATGTGTGTGTGTGTGTGTGGTAGCGTGCATGGCTACCAAATGTAGCTGTGCAATTTTGTGGCTTGTGGTCTCAACCTTTCATCACGAAGGGTTAAAGGATACTGAAGATCTAAATAAGATATTGTAAAAAGTTATCTTTCTGAGAAGCTGTGTGACTTTTAAACCCATTAGTATGACTAAACTTTGCAGTGTATTTTTAGCTTGCGTTCTCTTTCCTAACACCACTTGAAAAGCCTGTTTGAAGGCAGAATTAAGGTAAAGTGAGTAATGGTCTGGCATGTCCTTGTGAAGCTGCAAAGTTTGAGGCAGTTCAGATAAGTGTTTGCTGATAAGTGTTTGTTGATAGAAGTGAAGAACAATGGACAAACAATGGCCTCTTTACATAATAAATGAGCCCAGTCTTACTATGAGGATACCAAAGTATGTGAGGTGGTTGCAGGAACAGGTGATGTTAGTCTGACCAGGTGTCCAGTGTGTGACGCAGCCATCCTCACTAAAAGCTGGTAAGCAAACCAAACAGATCCATTACGCAAAAGATCACATTTCTGAACATCAGCTCAGTTAGGTGGCCAGGAGTGAAAACACAAACCACAATGAGTCTAACTTATGAAAATATTGTTGCGCTAATCTGCTCAAAAAAGATTAAAGGAACACTTTGGAAACATTAGATTTTCAGGGGGGAATAAATCGTGATGGATATCTATAATCAAGTGGAATGGGTAATGTGTCCCATAAGATTAACTGACTTGTTGCTGTACTCTGATTAAAACGTGTTCCGTTATTTAATGTTTGAGCAGTGTACATTACTGTTCATGACAGATGTGATACTCGTTACTTACAGTATGTTGAATAATTAAAGAACTGACACGAGGGTTTTTGAGTTTCCTATGACACAAACATATTTCATGTTTGTACAAAATGTAGAGCATATTATATGTGTCAACTAATTATGCAATTAAATTACAGAAGGTAAGACTGAAATAAATGTTCAAAAAAGCATAGTTACGTCGATATCCTTGGTAAACTCCATCGTGATGTTGATGCGCTCCTGCAGACCTGATATGTTCTTGTCCTGCACACTCAGACCAACCAGTCTTTGATCATATACTTCATGTGGTCTTTCAACGCTCTACAATAAAATGCAAATTTGTCAGCTGGTTTAACAGTTTTACTAATTTTACATTTTATGTGTTAATAAAATAATGTCACTTTGCTAAAAAGTACAAATCCCCCACTAGACAAATAATTCAAGCATCCAGCAAATTCAGAAGCTGATTGGGTTTAATTTTATTGGCTGTTGGGTGTAGCTGGTGACAGTAAGCTTGATAGGCTTGTTAAGCTGGGATTTTAAAATCTGATTGTTTTTTCTGTATGCCATGTGTATACACCCCTTCATGTAAATTTAAAAGGACATGTAAATTTGATTAAAACACCTTTATAATGATGTGAAAATAAACAGGAGTACATTTCCTAACAAGTGGTAAACAAAAAAAATATATAACCTGACAAAGAAAAAGAAAAAAAAATAAACAAATGTTATTTTATTAGACTAAAACAAGCAAAACCCACAAGCTCCATGAGCAGTAGTTTAAATTTAATGTGTAAATACAAAGATCGTATTGTTCTATAGCTCACCACATCCTTTTTCTACATGTTTTTAAATAAGAAGTGTAGTTTACCTTGGCCTTATTTGTTTCAGGCCATTTAAACATGCAGAACACAATCTTGTTATTCGGTCCAGCACTCAGTTCTCTTGGCAGCTGGACAATGACTTTACTGTTGAGAAGAGGCACATCTGGTGTTACCTGTATCAGCATCAACATGCCAAGAATAGAAAAATATTTAGTTTAGATTACGTTCACTAAAATTACCTCGAACAGAACAACATTAGATTGAATACAGTGGATCAGATCTTAAATAAGCCGGTCGTCATCAATGCCTGACTCACGCTCAACATTGGATCTAAATATCAGCTCTGTACATCACTACTTGGAAGGTATTTCTGACTACATGTGGAGTCTGACTACAAACTACTGTTCAATAAGATCGTGTGAATATTTTTTATTTTTTTACCTTTGTGTCATTGGCATAAATTTCAAGGCCTCCGAAGGGACCACTGGGTTTGTGCAGAAGAGCGACAAAAGTCTTTACATACAATTGCATGCTCCCATTCACCTCTGTTTCCTCTAGAACCTTCTCTAGAGTCCGAATGTCTCTTGGGGAGTAGAATGCAAAAATATTAACACAATATTAACGATTTACATCCTTTTATTAATGTAGAAAACAGTCAAGTGTTTAATTCCCCCAAAAATACCCCCCCCCCCCCCCACACACACACACACACACACACAATGTATTATAAATAATTCAAATGTTAATGTTTACTTCAAAGTGTCCTTGAGGTTTCCCGTTTTCAAAACATGATCTGTATAATTCATACAACACTCGGTCTGCTTAGGACCTGTAGACAAAATGTAAGAACACACATTGAACCCTTGTACAGTTTAAAGCACCCCACATGTCCACAGAATGTATGAAGGTTTAATCTCAAAACACCTATTATACAATTTCAGATTTCTTTATGAAGACATTTATTGGGAAAAAGAGATGTAAGAGGAAGGCATTAGAGGTTTATTTTTAAATCCTATTTTACCATGTTAGAATAATAACTGTTTAAAACAAGTTGTAATATATAAAACCTGAATTCCAGAAGAGTTGGAATCTTTGTTAAATTTGGTAAAAAAAATAAATAAATGAAAACCAAAAGACTTTCAAATGAAATCAAACCTGATGTTTGCTACAGTTCAGCAAAAAAAATGTCATGATGCAGCAAATGGCTGAAAAAGCATGAAAGATGAAAAGGTTGAGAGAACATTTAGCAAGTAATTAAGTTAACTGATATCAGGTCTTTAATATAATTGGCTATAAAAGAGATGTCTTAGAGAGTCAGTCTATCAGAAGTAAAAATGGGCTGAGGCTCCCTAATCTGTGGAGGAGTGTGTCAAAATATCGTACAATACTTCAAATGTTCCTCAACATCAAATTGCAAAGGGTTTGCAAATTTCATCATCTTCAGTGCATAACATAATCAAAAGATTCAGAGAAACTGAAGATGTCTCTGTGCATAAAGGACGAGGCTGAAAATGTTTATTAATCACTCACCGGCATGATTGTGTCACTGACATTACTTAATGGACCAAGGAATATTTCCAGGAACCACTGTCGATTAACACAGTCCAATCTGCCATCTGCAGATGCCAACTATCATGCAACAAAGAAGCTACATTTAAACATGTTTGAGAAGCGACGTCATGTCCTGTGGGCCAACACTCATTTGAAATTGATTGTCTCAAAGTGGGAAAGTGTTCAGTTCAATCCAATTTTATTTATACAGCGCCAAAGTACAAAGAGAGTTGCCACAAGGCACTTTATATTGTAGGTAGGCCCGACAATGATACAAATAGAGTGAAACCCAACTGTCATATCACCCCTATTAGCAATTAACAGTCGGAAGGAAAAACTCCCTTTTAACAGGAAGAAACCTCCAGGAGAACCAGGTTCAGAGAGAGGCGGCTATCTGCTGTGACCGGTTGGGCTGAGAGAAGGAAGACAGGATAAAAGACATGCTGTGGAAGAGCCAGAGATTAATAGCATGTATGATTCAACACAGAGAGGTCTATTAACACATAGTGAGTGAGAAAGGTGACTGAAGAAGAAATACTCGGTGCATCATGGGAATCTCCCAGCAGCTACACCTATTACAGCATAACTATGGGAAGATTCAGGGTCACCTGATCCAGCCCTAACTATATGCTTGAGCAAAAAGGAAAGTTTTAAGCCTAATCTAAGAGAAAGTTTCTGTTTCTTGAATCCAAACTGGAAACTGGTTCCATAAAAGCGGGAACTGAAAACTGAAGGCTCTGCCTCCCATTCTATTTTTAAATACTCTAGGAACAGCAAGTAAGCCTGCAGTGCGAGAGCAAAGTGCTCTAAGATGGGGACTGATTATTCAAGACCTTGTATGTGAGGAACAGCATTTTGAATTCAATTATGGATTGAAATCCAAATTAAATCCCTGGATTTAACAGGGAATTTAACAGCCAATGAAGGGAAGCCAATGTATGAGAAATCTGCTCTCTCTGCCTAGTCCTTGTCAGTACTCTTGCTGCAGCATTTTGGATTAACTAATGGCTTTTCAGGGGTTTTTAGGACATCCTGATAATAATGAATTATAGTAGTCCAGGCTAGAAGTAATAAATTCATGAACTACCCCAAAAGGATTGTTCTGTTTATCTGGATGTTTTCCGTGGGAGAAGTGTTTCATCAATCATCCAAGTGACTTCTTTAGTCTTAGCTGACTGCAAGTTTCTCCAAACTGCGTACATTTGCACAGTGATTGAAACGAGCCCACTGAATGAACAATGGGCTGTGTGGTCAGTTCCTTCGTCAATAATATGCAAATTGTCATGGCCTTTGATCAAAGGTCATGACAAGTTCCATATTTTCAGGGAGTTTTTAGGACATTCTGATAATATTGAATTACAGTAGTCCAGCCTAGAAGTGATAAGTACACGAACTAGTTTTTCAGTGTCACTCTGAGACAGGATATTTCTAATTTTAGAGATAATGCACAGAAGGAAGAATGCAGTCCTACATATTGGGTAGATACTATATTTTCAAGGCAGACTACAATAACCTCAGTGTTATCCGAATTTAGAAGGAGAAAGTTAGCTCTTAGGTCTTTTTGTGTTTAACCCTTTAAGACCTACCATAGAACCAAGTCCACCAGAGCTTATATTATATTTTTACATGCTGTGGAGCCATTTTTGGGAGCATTTCAAGTTGCTATACATCAATACAACCATTATAGCCCAGAATTTAATAATATGTATGCATTAAGTGCATAGTAATTATATAAATAGCAAAAAAGTGCAATAAACTACAAAAAAAATTGAAAATCGTTTTTGTTTTTTTAACATATATTTCTAGTTAGAGAAATTTAAGAGGCTTATCCCTCAAAACTGTAAATACAAAAAAGTTGCACAAAATAGTTTCCCACCACAGGAAATTAATTTTGAGTGTCTTCATAGTTTTATTTTTGAAATACACCAATTTTTATATACTGCAGGAAAAACGAAAATAAATATTATACTGCAAATTTGCAAAAAAGCAGCATATGCATCAAAATAAACTATTTCCAGCAGTGCAATATGAGTCCTAAGCATCCCAGAAACGACACAGAAAGTCATAAAGTCAAACGTAACTTTTAAAAACACCAGTATAGGCTCATGAGGCTATATGGTAAAAAAAACTACATTTCCGCGAAAATGACGTCACTTCCGGTTTCGGGCAGGTAATGGCGGACATGCAAAAGTTCGCGCTGACATCTATTTCAAAGTAGGAAGTGTTATGAACAGCTGATCGGATCGGCAAAGCGTGTTTCTGGAATATTATGTTTTTGTTGTTGCAAGTGCTTTTTATGCAGTTTTTGCAAAGCTATATGTGGAAGGAAACTGTGACTTAGGAAAAGCTGATGGCATAAGATGTAAGTACAACTCCTCCGGTTTCATATGCAAAAAAAATTATTGCGCTAGCTCACGTGGTTGCAGAGCTACCGGGATTTAAAAATAGTTATGCAAAACAGAGCGTGCCCGCTCCGACCGGTTTTAAAGGGTTAAGACATTCCTGCAGTTTAACTAATTGGTGTGTGTTCTTTGGCTTCATGGATCATAGACAAAGTTGAGTGTCATCTGCATAGCAGTGTAAATGTATACTATGTCTTCTGATGATGCTGCCTAAGGGAAGCATGTACAATGTAAACTGAATTGGTCCTAGCACTGAACCCTGTGGAACTCCATAATTAACCTCAGTGTGTGAAGAAGATTCTCCATTTACATGAACAAATTGGAGTCTATTAAATAGATATGATACAAAAACCACTGCAAAGCAGTACCTGTAATACCTAGAGCATGCTCTAAATGGTCTAATAGGATATTATGGTCTGCAGTATCGAACACCACAGGATCTCCTCCATACCTGCTTCATGCCCTGGAAGACGGGGCTGTGGCCCCCCCACACCCTCTAGCAGATCATTACATAAAGGAACCTTTTAAATACAAGCATGCTCATGCTCACAGGTGTACACACGGGTGCTCACACACACAAACTACACCCTTTTTGGCTCCTACCTCAAAGCACACTGTGCGCTGTCGATCTCATGTGCTGCACAATAATATTAAATATTTAGTATTTACTGTTATATTCACATAGATGTTGTTTATTGTATTGCTCTCTTTTTCTTTGCTTGTTTTCTCTTTTTTCTTTCTCAACAGGTAATCCAGGTGATTGATATATGTATTTTTTGTCTGTTTTGTTGTTTTTTGTTTTTTGCCCTTTATCAGTGTTCCTCCTCCCTGCTGTTTTTCTTTCCCTCTTTTTCCCCCCAGTCAAGTCTGTCCTGTGTTAAGCAAGTGAAAATAAAATAAAATAAACAATAAAAGGTGAATCTAATAGACCAATACGGCAAGGCTGGGATGGTCCATTTGGTAAAGTAAATCCATTGGGCAGCTTTCTTTACCTTTAGACAATAATTCTGATGGCAAAAGAACCAGGCGGGGGGAAAAAAAAGTATCGAACACCACACTGAGGTCTGGGAGGATAACCACAGAGATGAGTCCACTGTCAGAGGCCATAAGAAGATCATTTGTAACCTTCACTAAAGCTGTTTCTGTGCTGTGATGAGCTCTGAAAACTGACTGAAACTCTTCAAATAACCTATTCCTCTGCAGATGATCTGTTAGCTGTTTGACAACTACTCTTTCAAGAATTTCTGATATGAAAGGAAGGTTGGAGGTATACTTAGTTAAGACTGCTGGTCTTATTATGGTGTTGAACAAATGTGTTAAGTCTGGGCAACTTGCATGTTTTGGAAAACATATAAAGGTATATATAAAGCTTTAGACCCTCTCCTGTTCAGGTTAGCAGTGGAGCCACTGGCTGTCTGTTTTCATTGGGTGGCGGGAGTGGATGGCATCACCAGAAATTGTATTACCATTGTCAATAGACTTCTAATCTGGACACTGGAACTGTATTCTGCTATGTTCCTTTTTCTATGAAAAAAATCCTAATAAAAAGATTTATAAAACAAAGGATTTCATATCATCAGGACATTGCAAAACTGCATAATGCTGCTATTACAACAGCACGGCTTTGTCAGAGAAGACTCCGGGTACTGAATGGCCTCTCCTGCAGTCCAGATCTTTCACCTATACAGAACATTTGCTGCCTCATTAAATGAAAACAATGTCAAAGATGACCACAAACTCTTCAGCAGGCAAGAATGAGACCAAATTCAAACACCAAAACTACAGAAACTCAGAACCTCCATTCCCAGAGGTCTTCAAACTGCTTTGAAAAGAAGACCATGGTAAACATGCACCTGTAGCAAGCATCAATTTTGAAATGAGCTAATTTTGTGCTTAAAATGGTAAAAATTTCTCAGTTTAAGCATCTTTTATGTTATTTATGTTCTGTGGTAAATAAAATATTTGCTCATGTGACTTGAAAGTCTTTCATCAGTATTAATGTTTTTCAAATTTAAAGGATGTCGTAGTGTCTACAGTAGTTGCAGACAGTACACTGAGGATAGGATGTGTTCGTCTAAAGTGTAGTAACATAATTTAATGTAATTTAAAGGGATGTGACATTTTAGGGCTTTGGTAGAATATAGTGTGGACAGACTCTTTATATAGTATAAAAGAAAGAAACACATGTAGCTAAAATTGACAGAAAACAAGCTGAGTTTACTTTATTCAAACTCATAAAAGGCAAAAAGAAAAAGTGAATAAGCCTTGTTTCTTAGGTTAGAATCTAAATTGTCTGGCTGTCTGGCTGTTCCAGTAATAAAGTCATTCTTTTGTTACAGTAGTTAATATAACAACTTACTTATTGGAGCTGATATATTGCATGCAGTCCTACAGGAATACAGTTCCGGCGGAGACTTCTGATAAAGCATGCAATAAGACACAAAAGGCATCAACCACCAGAATATCCAGCTCTTCTTCCTGTGAAGAGACTCATTTAGAATGGAAAAAAAAGGCAATGCTTTTCAGTCAAAGTTCTTTTCTGATTAAAATATCTTAATTTTTTAGATTAGCGCAAAATTTATTTTGTTGCTATTATGCTGAAGGTAGATCATCATCACCCTGAAGACTCATCATCACAACAATGCAAAATATGTTTTCTACATAAAGATTTTGAGTTTTAGAGACTGTACCAAGTTATAAAAAAACACAGGTATAGAAATAAAACGAATTCAACTTCTACTCCTCCTATTTCTACTACCAATAATCCTAAGAAATACACTGAAAGAAAATCACAAATTAAAAAAAGTATAAAGTCGAATGACTCTAATAACACTAACAACCCTTGTTATTTGCATCAACACAGAAAGTACAATGTATTTTAAAGTGAACCAAAGCATAGCCTACCTTTCCATGTTGCTGTGGAACTAAGTTAATAAACACAGAGCAAAGCAGAAGTGACAGCGCGGGGGTGGGGGGGTTTGAATTTGAAGAGCTGCAAAGGAAGTTGATGAAACAAATGTAAATGCTATTCTGAGTAAGTAAAAAAGAGGAAGTATCAACTGGCAAAAAATACATTTCTTATCTTCCTTGTCACTACTCAGTATGCATCAAATACAGGATGACATCATTGAAATATTATACTTTACTCTGTTCACATGTTCAGCACTTGCTTTGAGGGAAAAAAAGTAGCTTTAGTACTACTAAAGCTACTTTTTTTCCCTCAAAGCAAGTCATTGATCAATATCAGGAAAATTGGATTATGACTATGGACAGCAGAACACAGTACTACATTAAGTTTTGTGTGTATAAAATTGAAAATAAAACTGATTCTGATTTTGAGAAACAAAATTACGATGAACACAAATTTCCAGTTTATGCACAATGTGATTTTCCTCCAGTTGTTACAAGTCAAAAGTTAAAGCCCGTGGGAAAACAGTTATACAGTGGGGCAAAAAAGTATTTAGTCAGCCACCGATTGTGCAAGTTCCCCCACTTAAAATGATGACAGAGGTCAGTAATTTGCACCAGAGGTACACTTCAACTGTGAGAGACAGAATGTGAAAAAAAAATCCATGAATTCACATGGTAGGATTTGTAAAGAATTTATTCGTAAATCAGGGTGGAAAATAAGTATTTGGTCACCTCAAACAAGGAAAATCCCTGGCTCTCACAGACCTGTAACGTCTTCTGTAAGAAGCTTTTCTGTCCCCCACTCGTTACCTGTATGAATACCTGTATTTTCTTTTACTGTAAATTCCTAAGTTAATTTGTAAATTTTGTAGTAAATTGTAAATACTGTAAAACTTTTTTCTGTCATTTAATGGTTGGGCATTGTACAGCTACAAGCATTTCACCCCCATGTCATACTGTGTATGGTTGTGTGTGTGTGACAAATAAAATTTGAATTTGAAAATTTGAATTTACAGTGAGAAGAGGACACATCAACAATTGACAATGAGTAATTAATATTAAAATCTGTAACATAATGTATTGTTTGTAGTTTAGTCTGTTACTGTTACTATTTTTACCATTTCTTCTTGGAGCAACTGTAACCCACCTAATTTCCTTTGGGATTAATAAAGTATTCTGATTCTGATTGTTTCAGGATGACCTGCCATTATCCAACGACACATCTGCTTACCTGTATCTTTTGCTCGTTTCTCATCCTCTTCTTTTCTCTTTTTTCTAAACTGAAGACATGATGGCTTTGAACTTTTCTTGTCCATCTTGGTTTTAATTTTGCACTCCAGTATGAACACCCATTCCCCAACTCGAGAATCACCACAACATGACCTAATAGACCTACACCTTAGTTCACAGATTCACTTTGTCTAGGGTTTATTTCTGGGATTTTGCACAACCCAGGACTCAAATCATGAATACATAATGGACTTGGATTTACAACATTATGAATGAAATGTGTTCTATTTGGAAGCAGCCGGCCCCTCCCCTTTCGACGGGTTGTGTGTGAGACTTTAAATCATCAAACTATAAAATATAAATTTTAAATTGTTATTGATCCCTTTACCCCGAGTCCTAAATTGTATTTTCTTACTCTTCTTATATTTATTGTTTGTTTACTTGCACTGCTGTAACTGGAGCCTCGTCGTCTCGTCTCTCTATATACTGGACTGTATGTAGCGGAGATGACAATAAAGTTTACTTTGACTTCAGCAGCGAGCAGGCTCACCGAGGGTTCTCGCGCTCACTTTTTGCGAAAAAAACATTGGTGCAAATTATAAATCTGTATCATAATCTCTGTTGTTTTCGTGTTTGTTGGTTTATTTTTATTTTGTTTTATTTTGCGAGTTGGTTATTAGACGCTGCTCCAGCCAGCCAGAGAATCCCCTGCCGCTCCGCCCTCTCCTCCCTGTGCCTCAAGCAGCAGGCGCACCTTGCAAACGGAGGGCGCCCTTACTCCCAAGCAAATGGGCGATAGAAAACCGATTGGTGCCTGTGCCATCCCCAGTATGTGCTGGCGTGACGTCGGGGCAGCATGAGTACGAGCAATTTTTTTTTTTTTTTTTTTGGCAATGCCCGTGATGCCGCCCCCCACCATGATGCCACCCCGGACTACCGCCCGTGTCGCCCGTATCAAAAACCGCTACTGTTTGTCACACAGATATAATATAAGCTCAGCATTTAGCTTATATTAGCATTTAGCGGGTCTTAACCATAGGGTGCTTAGTTTATGTAAAAATGTAGTTTGTTGTTGTTTTGGTTTAAATTGTTTTATGTGTGTATTGCATGAGTGTACACTTGTATATAGTTAAACATTTATGCTGTTTGGTCTCTCTAATGTAGAGGCCTGGGCATTCCTCGCTATACTGTACAACATACACCACATTGTTAAGTTTGTGTTTAGGAGTTTTGCCTTTTGGACAAAGTAAGAAGGGGAAGTGAGAAGGGGGACTCAAGTGCAGACATGGAAGGAGACGGACCTGAGTTTAAACAAAAGGTGCGCCGTTTATTATGGCTGGTTAAACATGAAATACAAAAAAAGGCAAAGTGAGGAAAAAGCTAAACTGAAACCTAGACTGAGAAAACTCTAACTATTAAAAAAGTGACATGAACAGAATCATGAAATCTTTAACCTGACGTCACATGGGAGGAAGGAACACAGACGATATGACAAAGACTGAATTAAAAAACAGACTAAATACACACAGGAGGTGATCAGAGGAGGTGGAAATACATGGGGAAGCAGCTGACTGGAATGAACATAATGACACCACAGGGCAAAAGTAAAAATAAGCATATACATTGAACATGGAAACACAAGACTGTCAAAATAAAAAAGCAAACATGGAGAGACGTAGACATGATAACACAGGCTTGACGATATGAAACACGCAGACAAGAAATACATGACAGACTAACAAAGAAGACCTAGGTGAAACATAACCTAGACTAAAACTCAAGGCAAACTAATAATAACCCTAGAACTCAACATTATTTCAAAATGTAACAAAAGAAATTAAAAACATAAACTGAAAATGCTGGATCACAGACCCAGCCACTGACAATCACACAAGATTTTGGCATTAGATGGCTTTAACTCTAAATTTTATTAGTTGATGAAAGTAAAAATCTGTCTGGCCATATTGCATTACATTAGAATTGTATTCTACAAATGAATAAATATCAGTTGATTCTTAAGGAGTCAAGTTGGAATTGTTTTCAGATCTGATTGGTTTAACGTGGATTGATATCTACAGTTTTAGTCATAAACTCGATAAACCATAATTGTTTTCCTGTCAAGAGCTAAACAAGCATGCAGTAACATGATTATGCTTTTAATACTGGCACTCAAGGTATGCAAGAATATATGTTCAGGTACAAATTTGCTGTTTAATATACATTAAAATAATAAGAAATTATAACCAAGATAAATATAAAACATTCTATAAATGCATGTATGTAAATGACTGACTGAGAAAACTGTGCTCAAATATGGAAAAGCTTACAATGCATAGGGAAACCATCCTCTAAGTTGCTCTTAGGAGAGATTAATTCCTTACCACCAATGTTTTACTCCATGTATTTCATCAATAAAACTTCAAACATAACATTAATGTTCACACTTGCTCAGCTGCCTTCTCTGCTGTGCTGTTCTATAAATAAACATCATGATTTAAAGAAGAAATAATCATGTTGTCACTGTATTACAATATGAATTATACCAACACACACAGATTCTTATGGAGGTGTTGCTACTAGCTGTTAGTGCTGCGTGTTTCACTGCTCATCTTAGTAGCCGAGTTTTTAGTCTTTCTCAGTGACATCACAAACCAAAGGAAGATGAAGAAACCTGCAGTCACAAAGGAGACAGTGAGAGAGAGACGTACAGGTTTAGATGGGAAAAGGATGAGTTCATGAAATTGGCTCTAATAATGCATCTGTGTCAAATCTCTGTCAAGTCACTGTGTATCCATATCCAACACAAAATCTTACCTATCTTTTAGACAACATAAACAGATTTTTAACAGAAATCTTAAATAGTTCATTGGTCCTCATTAGGCAGAAGAGAGAGTTCATGTCTCCCCTATAATGGAAAGTAACGTCACATTTACAGTCTATTATTACACAGCAGATGTTTAATAATAATGCAGATTTTATTGATCCCCATGGGGAAAGCACTCTCTCTGCATTTGACCCATACCTTGCCCAGGGGTACCTCAGTGGATTCGAACCCCCGCCCTTCCAATCATGCGGCGGCCACTCTACCTACTGAGCTATGCGTGCTCTAAACATACGAGTCTTGTGGCTTATCTTTTAATATATTTTAAATCTTTTATTTCTCACTTAACCTTTTGACTCTAATCAACTGATAGGTCATGACATTTCCTTTTTAATGTTATGAAAATGTAATTTA
Organism: Neolamprologus brichardi; assembly: GCF_056152115.1. NCBI lineage: Eukaryota > Metazoa > Chordata > Actinopteri > Cichliformes > Cichlidae > Neolamprologus > Neolamprologus brichardi. Next base: position 4,712,325 of record NC_142104.1, on the reverse strand, counting down.
AATGGAGAAGGATCCTAATTACATGACGTTTTTTGCAAAAAATTTTGCTGTAGATTTAATTAGAATCCTGGCCGGACACACATCTACTAAGAATCTCAGGACTAGACTCTCCGGCCAAGGACCTGACCCTTAAGGACAAACAAAGACTATATATTTGCTCTATTATTTCTTTGTTGTAATAACACTTCTTGGCAATAAATCGTATACTATTACTTCCCCTTAAATGGTATCTATAAGGAATATGCATTTGTGTATTAAGCAGCAGAGTTGAGTATGTGTGTCCACCCATAAAAAAATTTGACAAATTTTCTCTGTCAATACCAACAAAGTGGTCATCCAAAGAAGACGACACCACAAAAAGACTGTGTTCTCATTCGGTCAGCACTTGGGAACTGCAGGCAGACCTTCCAGTCAAAGTTTGCAGAACAATATGGCTGACAACTCTGTCCTCAGACAATCCTGAATAGGCTCCAAACCGCCTATACCAGACTCACAGGGCTTAACATGACTGAACCTCACAGTCCGGCCTGTTTAAGCTGGTGTCAGCAACATCTGCACTAGAACCCGAACATGTAGAAGAATGTTATGTTCAGCAATGTGTCCTGAATCTGCCTAAGGCATGGAGTGAAAGTGTGGAGCAAACACAGATGTGCTGATTGCTGCACACGATGGGTGAAAGCGTTTGGTGGAATCACTGTGATGCTGTGAGGCAGCAGCTCCCTTACTAGAAAAGCAAGCCTTGTCATCAGTTTCATCCGTGTCAAGGAACAGAGATATTGAGATGAGATTCTGCAACCAGTGGCAGTCCCATATCTCCACAGTCTGGGCCAGAACTCTATCCTCCAAGATAGCAACATGCACTTCCACAAAGCGAGATTTAGCACATACGACTGAGAACCCTGTTTGTTGAATTAATAAACTGTGATAATTGCAATATGTCTAGTTTCTAGAAACTCTAATCACAGTTTTTCTATGGGCGCAATCCACATTGTCAACTCTGCTGCTATGATTGTGTGTGTGTGTTTACAGACCTTGCAGTGAGTTCAAGATGCAGAAGAGGTAGAGGGCAGGAGTGGTCAGGAGGCCAAATGAGAAAAAGACCAGACCCCAGGTAATGCCGAGCAGAGTCATGACTCCAGCCAGGGAGCAAATGTCTTTCTTTGCTTTGTCAAGGTTATTCTGCCCAAACTGATTTGCCAAATATAAAATGACATACCAGGTTACACACAATCTTAAGTTTGAGACCTTGAATTGTCATAAAAAAAAATACTTCATTGCTGGTTTTGGGTTTCCAATGGATACACTGATGGATTACTACTTAAATATTTATTTTAGTACAGAATTACCTCTCTGGTGTGGTGGAGAATCAGAACACGTCTGATTGTCACCCCAAACATGATTACATTAAAGAGGAACACCAAGCTGAACAGTACCACTGTAGTCCATATTTTCACGTAGTAATTGGTTATATAGCATCTATTAAAAAAAGAGCAGATCATGTTTAACCTCGCAAACTGAAAAATCAACAATGTGTTCTGTAAAAGACACATTAATGCAGATCTATGTAGTAAAAGCATCACCAGAGCTAAAAAGGAAATAATGTTTCAATTTTAGCAAGTTAGATGCTTGGTGAAATGAAGCTTTCTGATTCTCCCTTAAAAAAATAAACATGCATGTATACAAAAACCCATGTGTAAAACAATTAATAAGTAAATAAGTAAATGTAAACTACTATTCCTGAATATACATGCTAGCAAATCTTACATTGCAGAGTTAGATGTTTCCAGAGCAACATGACCATAAAACTTTCTGTCTATGATCACCACCACTGACACAATCACTGCAGGGACGCCTGGAGCCAAAAAAAAAAAAAAAAAAAAAAAGATTATTCACCATACCATTTCCAGATTGATAATGACAGGTTCCTGATTAAATTATTCCACTCACCCCATCCCACCACGCTGAGTTTGAGCAGGTATTTCTTGACATAGATGTTGAAGACTTTGACCAGGAGAAGATATAAGTGGAAGCCTTCCAAGGCCATCCAGCTGAAAGTGGCCAGCAGGGAATAATGAAGTAAAAGAGCCATGTATAAGCAAAGTCCAGAGGGAGACCATGCTGCCACTGCCTGACTGGGCAAGAAGTGCAGGTTGAGGAGCACCAGGGCAATTACAAGGTTGATGTGGACTTTCATAGAGACGTCTTGTCTGAGTTTTCTGTCACACAGAGAATTGATCTGTGATAAGTAACATACTGTATCACAACTGGAGAAATAGTAGGCCGTAAAAAGAGAAGAAAGAAAAGATGAAGTGATAAGTACAGAATAAAGAGAGCATTTGCTGTAAGAGAGATTGCGATAGAAAGGAGGGCTGATTCAGAAAAAGAGGCCAGGAACTGAGGCAAATGAGATTACAGGAGGTACTAAAAACGAGTGGAAGAACTGATGAAGATGGGAAGAATATGAAAAATGAATTTATTACCTGTTTGTAATAAAGAGCAAAATGGCTATGACCAAAGCAAAAAGGGAAATACTACAGCCAATCACAGTAATGCGTGTTAAAATCTCTTGGTCTTTCTTTGTGATGGAAGGATCAGGTACCTGTGGAGAAAACACGTGATTATATCATCTTTTACTGTTTGTATTATAACAATTAGTCACATTCTAGAAGCAAATACTTTTTTACTTATTATTATTTTTTACACTGTAACTTTAACTTTAACCCATTAAGTTAATAAGTATGCTTGTTATTCCTAATGGTACAAGTCCCTTGAAGAAAATGGGGGCAGGGCTAAAAAGAAAGTTAAAAGAACAGCTGAATAGATCTGAAAAATAAAATAAAGCATTAAATAAATATGCTACATACAATCATAACAAGCATAACATAACAACAGAGGCAAACGGAGGCAAACGATAGGTAAGCAAGCACGAGCAACACACACAAACAGTTAACATGAAAAGCAATACAACGTAGCAGCAACACAGGAAAGGCATGCAATAACAGACAGCACTGCACACTTCCTGTGTGTGTGATTACAGTGCAAACTCTTTCTCTGTGTGAGTGTGGACAGTTTTGGCTGCAGTGTTTTCAAGTGCGGTCAGAGGAATATAGGTGCAATGATGGGCTATGCTGCAAGCCAGACTGTGCCCTTAGCAGTTGGCCTGCATGTAACATTCCCATGCTCTGACCAGGGCAGGATAGTAATTTGAATGAAAACAAGTTGAGCAGAGCAGGTGAAGGTAGAACACATTCTGTACAAGAAATCATTTCAGTTTGGTGTCATCTAGTGGCATCATCAAGAATGAAACCAAACTGAAAAGAAGAAAAAGAAGGAAATGCACAACTAACGTATCTACATTTATAATAAATCATATTTGTTACTATATTTGCATGCATAATTTTTACATTCAATGAATGTGTGGGTTATATAAACTGCACATTTATTACATACACGTGCAGTAACATTGCAAAAATGTTTCTTTTCTTTGCATGCAGAGAGCAAACTACATTGTTTACTTTCACACATAAAGAGATTTGCTAACATATAAAAGATGCTTTTGGCTTTTTCTTTCATTAGTTGTACTAATACAGTGAGCGCACAGTTACCCATGTTTTAGTCACTTTAATTTATAAATTTATATCACATGCGGACTTCCTGAATTGTTGTGTGTGTGTGTGGGTGTTTGTATGTGTGTGTAGCTGTGCAAGTTTGTGGGTTTATTAAGAGTTCATCACCATTTCCGATAAAGGAAACTGAGGAAACCGAAGATCTAAAGAAGAAATCTAAAACACTTATCTTTCTGAGAAGCTGTGCGTCTTTCAGTCACCACTATGACTAAATTTTGCTTTTTTTTTAAGCTTGCTGTCTTTTGCCCCACACCACTTGACAAGCCTGTTTGAAGGTTTGAGGTAGAATTAAGGTAGATTGACTAATGGTCTGGCATGTCCTTGTGAAGCTAGCCAAACAAACATGTCTATATGTTAATGTGCCCCTCCCAAGCATGCTGTGCCAGAAATAGATGGGGAAAACCAATTGATGGAAAATGGCTTCTTCTTTTTTTTTTTTAACAGACTTATATGAGAACCACTCATCTGATGAACATCAACTCAGTAACACATTAACTCGAGACCCAAGAAATTCAGCTGCAAAGTTTGAAGCAGTTCAGATAAATGTTTGTTGACATAGGTGAGAAGAGATGGACAGACAGAAGGACAAGAGAGCTCTCAAATTCTTTACAAGATGTTGTATTTATACTTTGTTTTGCAGTTCACTGAATCCCTCTTTATATAATGAATGAGTCCAATCTTACTATGAGGATACCAAAGTACGTGAGGTGGTTACAGGAACAGGTGATGTTAGTCTGACCACGTGTCCAGTATGTGAGGCAGCCATCCTCACTAAAATCTGGTAAACAAAACAAACAGATCCATTATGCAAAAGATCACATTTCTGAACATCAACTCAGTGTCGAGGCCCTGATTGAAAACACAAACCCCAATGAGTCCAACTTATGAAAGAAATAGGTGTCTTGCTGCTCAAAAAACGATTAAAGGAACACTTTAAAAACACATCAGATTTTGAGGGGGAAAAGAATCACGCTGGTTATCTGTAATGATACCAACTGGGTAATGTGTTAAGAATGAACAGATCCCACATTTTTTGATAGAAAGGGAAATATAAACCTACAGTGGGTTGAATTCCTTTGCAGCAATTCAAAATGGTACTCAGTAGTTTACAGTGTTGGGCAAGTTACTTTGAAAAAGTAATTAATTATAGTTACTAGTTACTTCTCCAAAAAAGTAACTGAGTTAGTAACTGAGTTACAATATTCTAAAAGTAATTAATTACTTGAAAAGTAACTATTGCATTACTTTAAAAAAAAAAATGCTTTTAACTACTATTTTCCCTCCACATTTCACCTTTAAAAACGATTTACTTTGCCTTGTTTGGTATCATCCTTTTAAGCAACCTCGCGTGTCTGAATTTACAGTTATGTTTTCATTTCGACATACTGTATTAACACAATTGATCTAAAATCAGACAAAAAAACGTAAAATCAGAGTAGAAAAAGTTAAATTTTAACAACCACAAACATGTTTAATGAATCATATTTCAGAACTTTAAATGCAAATATAAATGATCAATTTTAAAATCCTATGCACAAGTTTTGCAAACAACAAATGCATCAATTTACCTTTTACCTTGATTTTTTTAAATAACCATTTCAACCGTTCTGCATTAAATAAGATGCCACACAAAATATTTGTTCCACTCCAAAAAAATAATTTCTTTCCACTATAAAGGAGAACATCACAGCCTGATACCTGCAGGTCTGACAGCAGCAGGTGTATCACTCCTTTTTCTACCTGGAGACAGCAGTCGCCTCATTGTTCTGACACACAACACAAAACTATCCACAACACTACACACTAACTACACAAGACAACACATTAACTACAGACTCCAAACACGCTAAACATCACAAATCTCTCACATCTCAAAACTCGCTCTCTCTTTTTTTCTGCTGTCTTTCTCTCTCTCACCGTCACTCCTAAAACTTTTGGGGGGGGGTTTGCTCATAAGCAGAGAGGTCTCGCTGCGCTGTCCTTAGACAGTAAACGTAACAAAACTATTGAGGAAAACGCCGCGTATATATTGTTTATCACGACTCTGGTTTTACGTGGCCTATCAACGCAATTTATAAACTGCTATAAATCACCTTGTTGCTTTGTCTTTAAGTGGTCATGTGACTGGCTCACCACGACTACTTAATTCTTCCTCAGTCAAACAGCAGCACTCATGCGATTGTTTTGCCCCCTAAGCTCCAGGTGTTGTACTAGACAGTGATCGTGATCACCGTCCGCGGGAGCGCGCGCTGCTGCTTAAAGCTGTAGCGTCCAGATTACTTACAGCTACTTCCATGCAACTGATACAAGATGCGGTAAGCTGAACACAGCTTCAACCGTCGGTTTGTTGAAAAATAGTAACGGACCGCATTTTCTTGTTAGTAACTGTAACGGCATTGTAACGATAGGAATAGTAATTAGTTTGATTACTCGTTACTGAAAAAAGTAACCCCGTTAGTAACACCGTTACTTGTATTATTATTCCCATCAATGGTAGTTCATATGTCCCCCACATGCTTGTGTGCTTGCCTGACAAAGCTGGGGCATGCTCCTAATGAGACTGTGGATGGTGTCCCTGGCGATCTCCTCCCAGATTTGGACAAAGGCATCAATGAGCCTACTTGAGGATGTCGGGTCTGCTGGAGGTTGTTTTGTAGGCCTCTAGCTGTGCTCTTCCTGTTCTTCCTTACACAAAGGGCATTGGTGGTACTTATGGGTTAAGGACCTTTAACAGTCTTGTCCAGCTCTCTTAAAGTAACCTCCTACCTCCTAGAATCTCTTCTATACTCTTGCGAAGTGATGGGAGACATAGCAGATTTTCTGGCAATGACATGTCTTGATGTGCCATCTTGGAGGAGTTTGACTGCCTCTGCAACCTTTGTAGGGTTCATGTATGTCCTCATGTTAACAGTAATGAGAATGATCCCAGTCAAATGCAAAACTAGTGAAAAAACAGAATAGATGAAGATGGAAAAATATCGGTGTCCACCAACTGTAAAACCATTCTTTTTGGGGGGTTTGTCTCATTATTATCCATCTAGTACACCTGGTATTAATTTTATTAACGCCAAATTATCTGCCCCCTCTGCTACTTAGCTGACCACACCAATAGCCCATAGGTTTAACTGACTCGATGCTGTACTCTGATTAAAACATGTTCCTTTACTTATTTTTTGAGCAGTGTACATTACTGTTCATGACAGATGTGATGCTTGTTACTTACTGCATGTTGAATAATTAAGGAAATGACACAAGGGCTTTTGAGTTTCCTATGACACAAAAATATTTCATGTTTTTACAAAATGTACAGCATATTATATGTATCAATTAATTATGCAATAAAGTAACAAGAGGTAGAACTGAAATAAATGATCAAAAAAGGATAGTTACGTTGATTTTCTTGGTAAACTCCATCGTGATGTTGATGCGCTCCTGCAGACCTGATATGTTCTTGCCCTGCACACTCAGACCAACCAGTCTTTGATCATATACTTCATGTGGGCTTCTAAAAGCGCTCTACAATAAAATGCAAATTTGTCAGCTGGTTTAACAGTTTTGCAAAGACAGTTTTAATATTAGTTTCGGGGGAAAAAAACACACTACTCAATGATCTAGATGCACTGTTTGATATTCAAGTAATTTACATTTAGTTAAAAATGTGATTATTCTTTCCTCGTGTACCCAGCTTCCTTCAAAAATATGTGTACTAATTTACATTTTATTTATCAATAAAAGGTCAACACACAATAAATACAGAGGCTAACAAGGGAATACATAACAGAAGGGAGACACAGTTGAACCTAATCTGGCAAACAAGACGGGGAGAAAGCAAAACGGAATACTCTAACCCGGGACACAGGACTGTCAAAGTAAACCAGGAAATACACAAAAATAGAGACAAGGATGACTAGACACACACAAGGGAAACAAAGGAGGCACAGTAACAAAACCTAAAGACTAGAAATCACCAAAAACACTAAAGAATTACTAAATTAGCTAGGAATACATATTTCCTAACAAGTGGTAAAAATAAGAAAAAAATATAACCTGAAATCCAAATGTTATTTCATTAGACTAAAACAAGCAAAACCCACGAGCTCCGTGAGCGGTAGTTTAAATTTAATGTGTAAATACAAAATTGGCAAAAATCCTATTGTTCTATAGCTCACCAAATCCTTTTTCTACATATTGTTATATAAGAAAATGTAGTTTATGACCTCGTTCATTTTAGGCCATTTAAACATGCAGAACACAATCTTGTTATTCGGTCCAGCATCCAGTTCTCTTGGCATCTGGACAATGACTTTACTGTTGAGAAGAGGCACATCTGGTGTTGCCTGCATCAGCATCAACATGCCAAGAACAGAAAGAAAACAACTGCATGTGAATAGCAGTAACATAATGCAACTCTTGCTACTGACATTGTAAATAAAATACATTGATGTCATGGTGTTGCTGTTTGGAAAGTGAACTGAATTTAAAAGTTCACTTTCCAAACTTTTTCACAAAAAGTATAATAAAATGCAAAATATAATATTTTATAAGAAATATAGTAATTATAATATAAAAATAAAATGTTGATAACGAGTTGATAAAGAGTGGGAGACAACTATCCAGACCTTAATCTGCACATAAACTAATGCCCTTCAGTGAAATAAACAATGTGTAAAGAAAAGTGGGCTGAATTTTTCTTCACTTCCTTGCACACAGATTTGAGCTGACAAATAGAAATAGAGTAAAACACTCAAGGTAATGCCAAGACGTTGTCATAAATTTAATAAAAGCTTTCCTAGTTTGACATTTATTTCCATTATTTCCTTTTTTACAAAGAGTTAATTACCTGTTCGAGGTAATTAAGTTCCCCATAATTACCTTGAACAAAACATTAGACTTATTACAATGTATCAGACCTTAAAAAAGCAGGTCCTAACCAATATCTGACCCAACCTCAAAATTGGATCCAAATATCAGCTCAGTAGTTGGTAGGTATTTCTGGCTACACTTTGAGTCTGACTACAAACCATTGTTCAATAGGATCATGTGATGTTCTTTTTTTTTTTACCTGTGTGTCATCAGCATAAACTTTAAGGCCTCCAAAGGTATCGTTGGGTTTGTGCACAAGCGCCACAAAAGTTTTGACACACACTTGCATGCTCACATTCACCTCTGTTCTCTCTAGAACACTTTGTAGAGTCCTAATGGCTCTTGGGGAGGAGGATAGGAAAATATTAACAATATTAATGATTTACATCCTTTAATTAATGTAATTTCTTTTCAAAAATAATTAATAAACACAAAAAAACACACAAATTTAAAATCTTGTTTTAAATACTGAAAATTTTGTGTAATAATTAAAATGTTTACGTCATAGCGTCAGTGAGGTTTCCAGTTCTCAAAACCTTGTCTGTATAATCCATACAACACTCTGTAGAGAAAATGTAAGAACACACATTTTACCCTTGTACAATTAAACCACCCACATGTCCCCAGAATGAAAGTTTAATCTTAAAACATTATACAATTTCATATTTCGTTATGAAGACATTTATAGGGGAATGGAGATGTGAGAAGCAGAGTTGAAAGGTTCATTTTTAAATGCAATATCACCATGTAAGAAAAATGGCTGTTCAAAACAAGTTATAGTATATAAAACATGAATTGCAGAAAAGTAGGGATGTTCGTTAAATTTTGACAAAAATGAGAACCAAAAGACTTTCAAATCACACAAGCTAATATTTTATTTACAAAACATAAATAATAAATGTTTGAACTGAGAAATTTTACATTTCAAACTTGATGCTTGATACAGGTCACAAAAAATTGACATGCACGCAAACAATGGCTGAAATAGCAAGAAAGATCAAAACGTTTCAGCTGGAAGAACATCTAGCAAGTAACACGATAAGCTATAAAAGGGATGTCTTACAGAGCCAGAGTCTCTCAGAAGAAAAGATGGGCAGAGGCTCTTCAATCTGTGGAAGAGTACCTTAAACGATTGTGGAATACTTCAAATGTTCCTCAACATCATCATCAAAAGATTCAGAGAAACTGGAGATGTGTCTGTAACCATTTACACTGAGTGTGCTACAGTCTCAGGCTGAAAATTTTTATTAAATGCCCGTGGTCTTCGGGCCCTCAGACAACACTGCATCATTCATCGGCATGATTGTGTCACTGACATTACTAAGGGGCCCAGGAAACCACTGATGACCACAATCTGATATGACATCTGCAGATACTAAAGCTCTGTCATGCAAAAAGGAAGCCATGTTTGAACATGATCGAGAGGCGGCGTCATATCTGTGAAATGTACTGCTTCAAAATGGAAGAGTTTTCTATGGCCTGACGAGTCCAGATTTGACATCCTAGTTGGTAATCACAGATGTCTCATCCTCCAGGCTAAAGAGTGGGAGACATTCCAGCGTGTTATCAGCTTTCAGTTCAAAAGTCAGCATCTCTGATGATATGTGTTGGAATAAATGCATTTAGTATGGGCAACTTGCGTGTTTTGGAAGAAACATTGAATGTTGAAAGGTTTTGGACCCCCTCCTATTCGGGTTAGCATTGGAGCCACTTGTTGGGTGGCGCGAATGGAGGGCATCACCAGTGACACTGGAACTGTCATCTGCAATATGTTCTTTTTTCTGTATATAAACAAAATCCTCATAAAAAGATTTATAAAATAAAATACATAAAGGTTTTAGAGCAACATATGATCCCTTCCAGAGTACATCTGTTTCAGGGATGGCCTTTTGTATTTCAGATGGAAATTGCAAAACCACATACTGCCACTATTACAACAGCATTGCTTCCTCGGAGAAGAGTCTGGGTGCTGAATTGCTATGCTTGTTTTCCAAATCTTTCACCTATAGAGAACATTTGGTGCATCATTAAATAAAAACTACATCAAACAAATTCACAGACCAAATCCCCAGAAACTCAAAACCTTGATGCCCAGACGTCTTCAAAATGTTTTGAAAAGAAGAGCAGATGCTACACTATGGTAAACATGTCCTGTAGCAACCATCAAATTTAAAATGAGCTAATTTTGTGCTTAAAATTGAAAAATGTCTCATTTTAAACATTTATTGTGTTATTTCTGTTCTGTTCTGAATAAAATATTGGCTCATGTGATTTGAAAGTGTTTTAGTTTATTTATTAAACGAAAACACTTAAAGAAATTTAAACTTAAAGAAATTCAAAGAACATTTAAATGAGGATTGAATGCTTTCTTCTAAAGTGTAGCAAAGCGATTTAAAGGGACATAACATTTTATGTCTGACATTTTAGGGCTGTGGTAGAATAGAAGAGGAGGAGTAGGAGTAGGAGAGAAATAAACACATGTAGCTAAAAGACTGACAGAAAACAAGCCGAGTTTATATAAACTCATAAAAGGCAAAAGGAAAAAGTAAATAACTCACACCCGCCCCTTGTTTCTTGGGTTAGAATCTAAATTGTCTGCTGTCCCCAGATTTAAGTAATTATTTTATTACAGCAGTTAACAACTTACCTATGTTAGATTTTATATTGCATTCAGTCTCACAGGAACCGTGTCCTGACACCCAATTCTCATAAAGCATTTCATAAGACACAAAAGACATCAGCCACCAGAATATCCAGCTCTTCTTCCTGTGAAGAGACTCTCACATTTAGAATGAAAAAAAAAATCCTTTTCCATCAAATGTTGTCAAAGTTCCTTTCAGATTAAAATTGGTTGATTAATTTAGATTAGCATTATTTTACAAAGCTATTCAAGCATTATGTTATTTATCTTTTTTTTATTTTGTTGCCATTATGCTGAAGGTAGACAGAAAATCATTCCCACCGCATTTAATGTTTCTAATTGATTAAAAACGGTAATTTGATTGTACAGTACGGGGAGTGAAAAACTGTTATGTTTTACTGTCTCACAGAATGTATGATTGGATAAAGGGATTTAAGTTGGTACTGAGCCATATAACCATATAACTGAGCCATAAGAGGAGGTCTCATGGATGGAGGGGTCATAAAACCATTGGAAACCGCCCTTGCTCCTGTTTCAAACTGAAAGTCAATGTTCCTTTGATGTATGGCCATCCCATACCCTTAACTACATGATTATTCTTAATTCTTTATTGTTTTCATTCTTAAATATTAGTAATACTTTTGCATTTCCACTAAAAGTAGGTGTAATAATTCCAGGAATGTTCCCACATATTCAAAAGACAGGGGCAAACCACCTATTACTGTTCAGATTGGAATGCAGCATGAGTAGTGAATGCAGTGGTAATGTAACAGACCAGAACTTATTACATGTTATCAGTATCAACATTGTTTATAACCATTCAGCAAACTGATTGTAAATGAGTAGCAAGTCTAACTGGACACATGTGAGATGGTATTGGTTCCATGTCATAGCGTCTTACATTGTACTGTAGCACACTAAACGATTTCATGTTATACTGTTAAACAATTTGAAATTCCAATACTACAAAGATATTTAAAGCTAAATTATCATTGTGGTCTATTGGACAAAGTAAGACCTTTAATCAATGTAGAGATATTGAGACAGCCACCAAAGCTCTCACACCATCACCTTGAAGACTCATCAGTCAAAGTGCTACTCCACAAGATGTTTTCTACATAAAGATGTCCAGTTTTAGAGACTGCACCAACTTCCATCCATCCATCCATCCATTCGCTTCCGCTTATCCTTTTCAGGGTCGCTGGAGCCTATCCCAGCTGTCATAGGGCGAGAGGCGGGGTACACCCTGGACAGGTCGCCAGTCTGTCGCAGGGCCAACACACAGGGACAGACAACCATTCGCACTCACATTCATTCGCACATTCACGCCTAGTGACAATTTGGATTATCCAATTAACCTATCCCCACAAGCTGCATGTCTTTGGACGGTGGGAGGAAGCCGGAGTACCCGGAGGGAACCCACGCAAACACGGGGAGAACATGCAAACTCCACACAGAAAGACCCCGGCCTGATGGTGGAATTGAACTCAGGACCTTCTTGCTGTGCGGCAACAGTGCTAACCACCGTGCCACCCACTGCACCAACTTATTAAAAAAAAAAAAAAAGGTTTTTTTTTTTGTTTTTGTTTTTTAACTGCACCAACTTATTAAAAAAAAAACACAGATTAAGAAATAAAACTAATACAACTTCTTCTCCTCCTACTTCTACTATTAGTAATACTACCAATAATCCTAATAAATACACTGAAATAAAATGTATATTTTTTTAATCCTTGTTATTAGCATCAACACAAAAAGTGTAATGTACTTTAAAATGAACCAAAACGTAGCCTACCTTTGCATGTTGCTGTGGAAATCAGTTAATCAGGACAGAGAACACAGCAGAAGTGACAGCAGGGGGGAAAAAAGAGCTGAATATGAAGAGTTGTAAAGGAAGTTGATGAAACAAATGTAAATGACTTTCTAAGTAAGAAAGAGGAAGTATCAACTTGCTAGAAAGCTAAAAATACACGTCTTCCCTTCCTTGTCACTACTTAGCATGCAGCAAATACAGGATGACGTTATTAAAAATATTATACTGAACACTGTTCACATTTTCAGCACTAAAACACATTCTTTTCAAGCTACTTCTTCCCTTAAAGCAGGTCAAATTGAACAGAAAGTACCATGAAGTACCATGAAATTGTGACAAATACCTTATTTGTGTATAAAATTGGTAATAAAACTGATCCAAATTCTGATTTCAAAAAGAGGTTAAGCTGAATTTTCCTCCCGTTGTTACAAGAATGAAATTCTGTCTGTGTCTGTGAGAAAACTAGCTGTAGCTACCTGTCCCTTTTATGATACTTTTTCAGTTGAAAAATGCAAATGTAGAAAACCTCTCATTCATATACCAACAGTTAATAAATACATGTAAATTTTACATTTTACATGATTGCAAATGTTTTCCTTACATTGCAGTGTTGTTGGAGTTAGACGTGTCCAAAGGGGCATACAACTTTACAATACAATGCAACTTTATTTGTATAGCACGTTTAAAAGACCAGCGGTACACCAAAGTGCTTTACAATAAAAACAGGAAAATTAAGACAATAAATAAACGACTATTAACAAAGTACCACATACCCAGAGCATGCTGTGCTGGCTAGAGAAGCTGACGCTTTGAACTGGGGGAGACCGTGCTTGGTTTTCTGAAAGCATTTGACCGCTTCTTGCAGGGTTGCGAAGCCAGTAGGGTCCCCACTCAGCAGCTCGGTGAGCTACGCTTCCTCTCCTCACTGCGCTCCTGGGATTCAAGGTTTGGACCCTGGGCACCCCAGGCTCCAGCTTGAGATCCTTTGGAGAGCGTGCACACGGGCTTGTCCTAGCCGACCGCCCATGCTTTCTGGCATGCTCACCGATTCTGCGGGTTTACACGCTTGTCAGACCTCGCTGTGTCTAACACTTCAGCTAGTGAGTGAGAGCTCTCCAGCCTGCAACGCTGGCTCCCTGTTTGGTGCATTGCCTTTGTGTCGCGGCCTTACCGGCCAGCACAGGCCCGCTCAGGGAGCTGGGACTTTGTGACTGAGCTTGAGTATCTTGTTCGAGTTCACTCTTGAGGCTCATCTGTCTGCGGACAGCACGTAGTGACAGTGCTGGGGGTGGACCTTTGAGTCGTTGCCTTGCTCAGCCCTCCACTTCAGCAGGCCCCCTCCCTGTCTGTCAACAGCACTACGCGGCTTCGGCTCTGTGGCTGGACAGGTCTCATCCCTAGCTTGACCTGCTACTATAGGCTGTGCCCCCCTGGCCTGCTGCCTGCTTTGCCGGCTTACACGCCAGTTGGACCTTGCTGTGGTGAGTAAGAGTTCTCCAGCCTGTAGCGCCGACTCTTTGTCTCGCATTGCCTGCATGTTGTAGGCCTATGCGACCAGCGGGATCCTACTTGGTGGTCTGCCTCGTGGTTCCTGGGCTGACCTTGAGCGGCTGATCACTTGAGGTCCTGCATCCTGCACAACCAGTTCGGGCCAGTCTAGCGTCTGCCTACTGCTGCCTCCAATCCCCCTGCTTGGCCTTTGCGTCTGGCGAATCCCTGACCGGGGTGGTCTGCTTATGGGTACTTTGTCAATGGTTTATTGCACCCTTCACTCTCGGCGGTTCGGTTGTACTGTCTCATCGCGGGGTTTCTTACAGAGTTACCCCGTACATATGTAACGGTGTGGAGAGATTGTCTTGATATGCTAGAGAACATACGATTACTGTGTAGCCTTGGTTCTTTTAGCGAGAAACTATCTCTCCATGATACTGAACAAAACTGAGATTTTCACTTTAGAATGCCCGTAACTCGTAAATGTCCATAGGGTGAAGGTAATAAGACAGCTATTACTGTTATTACTAACACCACAGCCTTTAGTGATTCACAATGTGCTTTAATATAAAATAATTTTCAGACCAGTTCAATTACAATAAAGCAAAATGCTGTATGTGCAATCAATCAACATAACAGCCTCTTAAAATACTAAACTAATGCCAGGTAAGTTTAATTTAAAACTAAGATCTAATGTGCAGACTGGTGAAAATGTGACAAAATAGCAATTTTATGTTGTTTTGCCTCTGATCTCTGAAAGCGGGTGTAAAAAGAGACAGGTGATCTATCCTCTAACAATAAGATAAACCGCCTGCCACAAAAACTCTGTCTATTGCAATAAAAAGAAAACTTCAAACTAAATTTGAGCTGTTAAAATCTTCACACTTAATACATTCACATACATTTTTTTAGTGTCAGTTGATACCTTATCTGATACAATTTCTTCTTGAACTCATGTATACAACAATGTTTCTAAGTTAATATTACATTAAACATTCCAACAGCACACACATAGTCACATCTTGGGGTATTGGTAGTTGTGTGTAAGCTAGGTGCTGGTGGTTTGTGTTTCACTGCTTGTCTTAGTAACTGCGGTTTTAGCCTTTCTCAGTGACATCATAAACCACAGGAAGATGAAGAAACCTGCATGGAACAAGCAAGAGAGAGGAAGAGAAGTAAATGTTTAGACTGTGTACAGGAGATGCAATGAGTACGCACATTTGAAAATGAAAGTAGTAATTCATCTGTGTGTCAGAATCTGCACGATGTGCAGAGTGTAAGTTGTGAAGGACCAAAACGCAGACGCTTGGAGACAGATTGATTGAAACTTAAAGTAAGTCATTCATTTAATAGAATAGTTTAATAGAATAGAATAGACCTTTATTGTCATTGTACATGTACAATGAGAAAATATCACAGACTGACTAACATGAGTACAAAGGGAAACTGAAGTCTACAGATTTAAAAACACACTAACTAGAACATGGAGCCAAGGAGAGATGCAGGAGCAAAGAAAGGAAGAACAAAAACACTGGGGAGCAAGTAACAGCAACAGGTGCTTTTTGAAAAGGATCCATGTAGACAGTGACAATATATATACTGAAGGTTGATTTGAGCAAAGAGAGGTGGGGAGGACAAGACATGGCTGAACAGAACGATCAGACAACACAAGGGAAGTGAAACTCATGACAACAAACAAGGAACACAAACTCTAAAATAAAACAGGAAGTGAGATAACTAACCATGGAAAATACAGAAACATGACTAAACTAAATACAGGGTACTCCTTCTGTTTAACATTTACATGCTCCCACTGGCACAGATTATAAAGAACAACAAAATAAACTATCACAGCTATGCAGATGACACACAAATATATATCACAATGTCACCAGGAGACCAAGGCCCTGTACAGGCTCTTGGTAAATGCATTGAGGAAATTAATGACTGGTTGTGTCACAATTTTCTCCAGCTAAACAAAAATAAAACTGAAGTAATAGTCTTTGGAGCCAAAGAAAAACGATTACAGGTCACCAGAGAACTTCAATCTATACACCTAAAAACCACAAACCAGGCGAGAAATTTGGGTGTAGTGATGGATGCAGACCTAAACTCAGAAAAACACATTAAGACAATAACAAAGTCAGCTTAATACCACCTCAAGAATATATCAAGGATAAAAGATCTGATGTCTCAACAGGACTTGGAAAAACTAGTCCATGCATTCATCTTTAGTAGGCTTGATTACTGTAACAGCATCTTTACAGGTCTACCTTAAAAATCAGTCAGACAACTACAGCTCATTCAGAGCTCTGCTGCTCGAGTCCTCACTAAGACCAAAAAAGTGGACCACATAGGATAGACTTTAAACTTCTGATGCTGGTCTATAAAGCTCTGAATGGTTTAGGACCAAAATACATCAGTGACCTCCTGACCCAGTATGAACCTTCCAGATCCCTCAGGTCATCTGGATCCGGTTTTTTATCAGTTCCCAGAGTCAGAACCAGACATGGAGAAGCTGCATTCAGCTTTTATGCTCCATATATCTGGAACAAACTCCCAGAAAGCCTCAGATCAGCTGAAACACTCCGTTTATTTAAATCCAGGTTAAAGACTCACCTGTTCTCAGCTGCATTTGAATAAAGCACCAAATCCACACTGTTTTACTTTTAAGCTTAAATTTCAAAACTTACATTTTAACTACTGATTTTATCTACTGTTAAATCATGCTTTTTATTTGTTTTTATTTTTTAATGTCTCTGTAAAGCACTTAGAATCACCTTGTTGTTGAATTGTGCTATATAAATAAACTTGCCTTAACATACAAATGGTTATACAGACCTTGCAGTGAGTTCAGGATGCAGAAGAGGTAGAGGCCAGGAGTAGTCAGGTATCCAAAAGAGAAGAAGACCAGGCCCCAGGTAATGCCGAGCAGAGTCATGACTCCCAGCAGGGTACAAATGTCTTTCTTGGCTCTGTCACGGTTACTCTGCCCAAACTGATTTGCCAAATATAGAATGACACAGGAGATTATATACAATCTCACACAGTAAGACAAATGTGTTTAAATAGTCAATACTAAAGTATGTTTTTTTTGTTTGTTTGTTTGTTTTTAGATAAATGACTACAAAATACAATACAGTGCTGAAAAGATTTAAAGGAACACTTTAAAAACACAACAGATCTCATTGGAAAAAAAATGAGATGTTGGATGGTGTTTTTAAGGATCTCCTCACAGATCTGGACCAGTGCATCACTGAGCTTCTAGACAGTTAAGCTGTAACCTGGCACCATCGGATGGACCAAAACATAATGTCCCAGAGGTGTTCTATTGAATTTAGGTCAGATAGGGGGCAGTTAATGGTATCAGGTCTTTCTTCCTTCAGGAACTGCCAAATGAGTCTTTGAATTGTCATGCACCAGGAGGAACCAAGAAACCACTGATCCAATTTAGGGTCTGACAATGGATCGAGGATATCCTGATATCTAATGGCATCCATAGCTCTCACTGTTTATTTCATTAACGTCAAATCAGCTGAGGCTGATTAACACTCCCTCTGCTACTTAACTGACCACATCAGTATCCCAGAAGTTTACTTCATCAAGTTGGCTTAATGCTACACTCTATATAAAAAATGTTCCTTTATTTTTTCTGAGAATTTACTTGGTCTTAAAAGCTAACAGACAACCCATCCCACAGTTCATCCTTTAAAAGGAACGACTAATGTAAAATAAAAATTAACAATAGTGATGACTAGAGTTAGCCTTTATTTTTCTTGTTATATAAAACTACCAGTTGTTTATAAGACTAATTCATTGATGTTATTTTTAAGCTTTCATAGGACATGTTGACAATAGCAACACAAAACTGCCCAGTACCTCTGTGCTTTTGCGTAGAGTCCAAACTCGTCTGATTGTCACCGCAAACATGATCATGTTAAAGAGGAACACCAAGATGAATGGTCCCAGTGTAGTCCCCATCTTGACCTTGTCATTGGTTATATAGCATCTAAAAGAAAGGGAGTTCAGATGACCTATGTTTCAGTTAAGAAGTACTTTCTGTAATAGAAATCTTATTGCAGGCGTATTGATGCATGCTCAATCATCCAGGATGGAAAATCGCCCCAAAAGGTTGATTCTGTTCATATGGACGTGGTGTTTTCATTGCAAGAAACTTTTCGTCACTCATCCAAGTGACTTCTTCAGTCTCAGCTGACTGCAGGTTTCCCCAGCCTTTCCCATCATTTGAATGAGTGATGAATCGTTTCTCCTACTGAAAACATTACATCCAGATGAACCGAATTAACTTTTTTGGGGGTGGGTATAGCGGATAATTTAGATGCATGTGGTGAAATATACCAGAGACTACTCAGTATAGGCAAATAAGTGTTTGGTAAAATTGAGTTTGATTCCTATCCCTTGTATGACACTTTTCCCTCTACACTCTGATGCGTACACCAACAGTTAATAAATAAATATCAATTGTTATTTTAAATTTTCTTTATTCAATTGTAGATGCTTGCAGATATTTTCCTTACATGTCAGTGTTGTTGGATTTAGATGTGTCCAGAGAGACAGGACTGTAAAAGCCTCTGTCTATGATCACCACCACTGACACAATGACTGCAGGAACACCTGAAACACAAGAACAGTTATTTAGATGATGATGATGATGATAAAGAGCTTCATGCCTAAATTATTCCACTCACCCCATCCCACCACACTGAGTTTGAGCAGGTATCTCTTGATGTAGATGTTGAAGACTCTAACTAAGAGAAGGTAGAGATGGAATCCCTCCACAGCCATCCAGCTGAAAGTAGTCAGCAGGGAGTAGTGAAGGGCAAGAGCCAAATATAAACAGACCCCAGTGGAGGACACTGCTGCCACTCTGGAACTTAGCAGGAAATGCAGGTTGAGGAGGATCAGGGCAATCACGAGGTTGATGTGGACCCTCATAGAAACATCTTCTCTGACCTTTCTGGCAAATGCAGATGTGATTCATGGTAAGTCACATCTGTTTTAGTATTATTCTGTTTGGAATACAATTAGACCAAATCTACATGTATGATGTGATAAGGAACAAAGATTAAAACAAAGAAAAAAGACAAAAAGGTTATTAATTGACAGTGGTGTTAAAAAAGTCAGGACTGGAAGGCGATAGTACATGCTGAATAGTCAATGGGATAGGAATAAGAAAAGCAGAGACAGAAAGGATGAAGAATGTCATTAAATAAATTACCTATTTGTGATGAAGAGCAAAACAGTGATGACCAGGGCAAAGAGAGAGAGACTGCAGCCAATCAGAGTGATGTATGTTAAAATCTCCTGGTCTTTAGGTGAGAGGGACCCAGTGCCATTTGTGTCAGAGCCAGAAACAGGCAGCTGTGCAGAAAATACACACTCACTTTATTTTGCAGCATTTTGATTGTGAGAAGTAGTCAGTAGAAATTAAACATAAGACACGCAAACAGTGAAGCAGTAAAGTCAATACAAAATAAGCAACAGGAATAGAGGAAGTGTATGTAACAGTACAGTTCGATACAATAAAATAAGCAGGAGACAGACACGTGATTTTAGTATTTCTTTTCTTCATCATTCAAGTCTTTGGCTATATCAAATTAAAATCACAACACCCTGAACACGGTTTTTAATTCAGAAAGTTTTCAGTAAATTAGGTGTTGTAAAACAAAGATGTCGATGAGGAAAAGTAAGTCACAGATAAGATAATCAATGACAAATCAATGAGCCAATGAACTGTGCGTGAGAACAGATGGTACTAACAAAAGAATGAAGATTGTAGTCATGGTGTAAAGGGAGCATTTGTAACAGAAAAAGATTACTTTTGTTCACATTGGGGCATCTAGTGATAATATCAGGAATCACACGACGTAGGCAGGGCACACCCAGTGCAGCTACATTCTTAATAACACACTATAGTTGAGGAAACATTTTGCAAGAGACGTGTGTTGTACGTTGTACTGTATAAATTAATCTTTTTTGTTTTAACATATATTAAACATACTGTAAAGTCAGTACTATGAAAGTCTTGAGTCACACCTCGTGTCTTTATATTTAGCTTCCAATGGGTGAGTTAAAAAAAAAACCTGTCAAAAAGCCATTCTTCAGAAAAGGCTGATGCACATTAAATTACATAAGAACTATATTGAAAATCACTGGTAACATGCCTGATGGAGGAATGACATTTTTTGGTTCACATTTTTTTTTTTATATGGAGGAGGTCAGGAGAGAGGTACAACAGTGAGTGTCTGCAGCTGTCTGTAAGACACAGCGGGGGCTCTGTCATGTTTATTATGAACACAGTAAAGGTACTGTCAGATTTTGATTGTCCATGCAATACTATGTGTTGACAGTTTCAGCATTAAAATGATTCCAAAGATACTATTACTACAGTTAAAGAGTAGAAGAGAAGAAAAAACCACAACATTATTGAAGCCTTATTATCCAATCATCCTGACAGAGAGTGGAGCAAGAGGCAGACAACATCCAAAAAAAAGCTTTGAATGTCCTTCAAGAAGTTATTCTTCAAAAATTTGACAACTGCTTAAAGGAAAGTTTGACAAAGGCTGAAGTTGGCCATTACACACAACAACTTTTTACCAAAGCATCAGAACCAGATAGCTAAACTGTGTCCAACTCAGCATGAACTTGTTGGATTGTTAGCAACACACCTGCTAAAAGAGATTTCCCATTTTATTACTGAGGTGTTTGTCTATATTTTGTTGATCGAGTTTCCCTCAAGTTTAAAGACATGTAAGTCCTGAAATTCCACTTTTTTAGAATGAAAAATTGTCCCTCCTACCAGGAGCACAGCAAAGTATGTGAGATGGTCACAGGAACAGGTGACATTATTCTGACCATGAGTCCATAGAGTAATGCATCCATCCTTACTAAAAGCTGATACATCAAAAATAGAGATCAGTTATACATAAGATGTTTTTATATCCAAGCTTTGTGATCTTAAGACAAACCACAAACAACAATGACTGAAGTTTATTTAAAAAAAATATTAATGTTTTACAGTATTCTTGGCAGATGTGATGCTTGGTTACTCACTGTTTGTTGAGAAGTTAATGAACTGACACGAGGGTTCTTGGGTGTCCTGTGACACAGAAATATTGCATGTTTAAATACTATATATGCCTAACTTTTTTTATTAACTTTTGCTGAACAAAAGATAAAATATATTTAATAATATAATATTGTAAAAGGCACATCTGCAGTAAATGACAACATTAAGTACATTTATTTCCTTGGTTAGGTTTATGGTGATGTTGACACGCTGCTGTAGTCCTGATATGTTCTGGCCCTGCACACTCAGGCCAACCAGTCTTCTGTCATAAACGTCAGTCTACAATAAAACACACATTCATCAGTTTGTTTTTTGAGAAAATATTTATTTAAGATTTTTTGTCTATTATGAAATAATTTTAATGTAATTTACATTTTATTAAAAGGTTGTAGTGATTTTTCCCTGGTGTACCAACTTTTCTACATAAAAATATACATAGAAGAGTCTTTAATATATACCGCATTTATATTTTGTGCATTATTGCTAAAGACCTTCAGCACATTTGCGTTTAAATATATAACTCATCCTCTTCCTGTTTGAAAGTTGAACAAATTGATTAACTCTTACTGATTAGAGCAGTTCCCATAGCTGTCTTTTAATGTATTAAATTTAACTAATTTAATTTAAATAAATAAATGACTAACACTATTTCACTTAATGTTCCTGTGGCAAAACATTCTTTTATGTTTAAAATATGAAGACATTAAACCATAAAGAATAATGTTAAGTCCAAACTTATTACTCCTTCATTAGACACATCCAATCCATTTATTAAATCATGGAGGCAATAATGTACTGGACACAAAGTTATTTGTACATTGTCACATGTGTTGGAGTTTTCATGTACTGCATATATGAATTAATATTTGTAGCTTGGGAGAAATGCTATTATATGGTATAAAGGTATTTTGAATACACAGCAGGGTAAATAATTATTGCAGTTTTAAAACTGTTTCTCCACATGAAGATATCTGTGCGAGTTAACTCAAAATAAATTGCCATATTTTTGTCACTAGTTTGATGTGTAGAGGCACGGCAGGTTCCAAATAAATCTTTATAAAATCTACGCATCTGTCTTCCTGACATGAACATAAAAACAATCACTTTACTGTTCTGCCAGCAACTCTATCCGATAATTATCATATATTTCCAAATGAAGCTGAGGCTGAGGCACTTTTGGTGTATAAGCAGCTAAATTAAAACAATTGACATGTAATGTGTGTAGAATTGATTTTATTACAATGCAGTGTTTTACTACAGAAAACTATGAGACCTTGGGGCCTTTATGTGGATGTTACTTTAGCTGTTTCCTAGAGGTCTGCACTAAGTAAAAAATCTATTATTTGTCTCCTGCTTTACTTCTGTAATGTCAAGGGTCAATTATGTATATACGCTTATATTTTTGTTTGTTTGTTTGTTTGTTTTTAAATAATGTGACTTGAGCTGAATGGTGGCGGGTTTGAGTGCTCAGATGAAGGTCTGTTATCAAGATAGTGAGACAAAGGTTTCTTAATAATAAATAATGTTAAATGACTGGAAGATAAAATAAATATGGACCAAATGTTTGCCTATTTAAAAATATTTTTTTTAGTAATGTTACTTGGCTAAAACAAGCTAAATCAACAAACAATAGTAGTTTAATTTACAGTGTAAAATCTATGTCTGTATAAAATTCAAAATTTTGTATAACAGAGTTTAATTTCTGACCTGGTTTATTTCAGGCCAGTTAATCATGCAGAACACAATCTTGTTGTTTGGTCCAGCTTTCAGTTTACTCGGCAGCTGAACTCTCACTCTGCTGCTGGGAGGAGCCTGGCCTGGTTGTACCTGCATATGCATCAACGTGCCAAAAACAGGAAGATGATGTGAATAACAGTAACATTATTCTCAACTTAGCATATATCTAAACGTGCAAATTTAATGGAAATCCAAAACTGCTCTTCAGCCATTTTAGTCCAAATGATCTCAAATTTCTGGAACTTGAGGAAAGTCATTAAAGTTCACAGACTCCGAAATGCAAAGCAGCAGGAAAGTTTAATCTACAGTATAAAGAACATGTTCAGATATTTCATAGCAAAAGCAATATCAAACAAGCTGTTTTGTGGCTTAGGGACAATAAGGACAAAAGTAACTAAAAATACATGCACATTTGGACATCAATAGGATGTAAACAATCTCAACCATTCCCAGCAGTTTTCAAGACCAAAAATTTAGACAAAACAGATATTGCCAGTTTTGCTGCTAAAAAATGCGAACAGCTTAAAATATCATTGTCACATTATACTATGAAATTATTTTTTAAACACCTGATTATCGCTGGCATAAATGTCGAGGCCTCTAAAGGTATCATTGGGTTTATACTGTAGGGCAACAACAGTGTCAGAAATAATTGATGAACTGGTCTCGTTTATTTCTTCTTCCTCTAGAGTCTCTTGCAGCTCCTTAATGGCCCTTGTTGAAAAGGATAAGAAAAAAAAATCAGAATGCCACATTCTGATTAAAAATCTTACATTAATTACACACCACAGACCAAAGGTGTCAAAGTCAAGGCCAGTGGGTCAAATCCCGGAAAATAGATTTAGAGTTTGGCAACATGGTGTATTTTACAAAGGTGCAGAAACTAAGTCAGGGAAAAGAGTTTGTGAGCAGAATGAGGAAATCTGCCAATTGCAGACTTGCATGATGACTGATGTGCTGATGCAATGAAGGAGTTTCAAGTAAAGCTGCACTTATGAGTGCACACTGTGCTTTGGAAAGTAAACCAGAAAAAGAAAATAAATTTCAAGCTGCATCACAACCCATTTGCTGCCGACGACAGAACTGCATTTTTACAGGTTCAAATGGAGCTGATACAGTGGCAGTATAACGGGACACTAGTGACCTGTTTTTATTTTCATTTTTGGAGCACCTTCATATTTTTTGATTGATTGATTGAATCTTTATTTTGAACATGTTAAAAAAGTACAACAACATAGAATTAAAAGAGACAAATAAACAAAGCAAAACAAAAAGAAAACAAGCAACCACAACTACAAATGACTTTCATGTTCAAAAAGGAGCAGGAAGAAGCATGAGCTTATTTAATCCCACCCCTTTTCCACTATCTAGTAATCTATAGACTACAGAAATACCTCCTTGCAATTACATTATATGTCATGTGTATTTTTTTTTTAAATTATTATTCTTTTCTTTTCTTTTTTTTTTTTTATATATATACATATATGTTTCTATCTATCCATACATACGTATATACACATACACACATATACACATTTTCAATAACCCCATTAACACCTCAAAGGATACACAACCTACAAATATACAGTGGGGCAAAAAAGTATTTAGTCAGCCACCGATTGTGCAAGTTCCCCCACTTAAAATGATGACAGAGGTCAGTAATTTGCACCAGAGGTACACTTCAACTGTGAGAGACAGAATGTGAAAAAAAAATCCATGAATTCACATGGTAGGATTTGTAAAGAATTTATTCGTAAATCAGGGTGGAAAATAAGTATTTGGTCACCTCAAACAAGGAAAATCCCTGGCTCTCACAGACCTGTAACGTCTTCTGTAAGAAGCTTTTCTGTCCCCCACTCGTTACCTGTATGAATGGCACCTGTTTGACCTCATCATCTGTATAAAAGACACCTGTCCACAGCCTCAACCAGTCAGACTCCAAACTCCGCCATGGCCAAGACCAAAGAGCTTTCGAAGGACACCAGGAAAAGAATTGTAGACCTGCACCAGACTGGGAAGAGTGAATCTACAATAGGCAAGCAGCTTGGTGTGAAAAAATCAACTGTGGGAGCAATCATCAGAAAATGGAAGACATACAAGACCACTGATAATCTCCCTCGATCTGGGGCTCCACGCAAGATCTCATCCCGTGGGGTCAAAATGATCATGAGAACGGTGAGCAAAGATCCCAGAACCACACGGGGGGACCTGGTGAATGACCTGCAGAGAGCTGGGACCAAAGTAACAAAGGTCACCATCAGTAACACACTACAACGGCAGGGAATCAAATCCCGCAGTGCCAGACGTGTTCCGCTGCTGAAGCCAGTGCATGTCCAGGCCCGTCTGAAGTTTGCCAGAGAGCACATGGATGATACAGCAGAGGATTGGGAGAATGTCATGTGGTCAGATGAAACCAAAGTAGAACTTTTTGGTATAAACTCAACTCGTCGTGTTTGGAGGAAGAAGAATACTGAGTTGCATCCCAAGAACACCATACCTACTGTGAAGCATGGGGGTGGAAACATCATGCTATGGGGCTGTTTTTCTGCCAAGGGGACAGGACGACTGATCCGTGTTAAGGACAGAATGAATGGGGCCAAGTATCGTGAGATTTTGAGCCAAAACCTCCTTCCATCAGTGAGAACTTTGAAGATGAAACGAGGCTGGGTCTTCCAACATGACAATGATCCAAAACACACCGCCCGGGCAACAAAGGAGTGGCTCCGTAAGAAGCATTTGAAAGTCCTGGAGTGGCCTAGCCAGTCTCCAGACCTCAACCCCATAGAAAATCTGTGGCGGGAGTTGAAAGTCCGTGTTGCTCGGCGACAGCCCCAAAACATCACTGCTCTTGAGAAGATCTGCATGGAGGAATGGGCCAAAATACCAGCTACTGTGTGTGCAAACCTGGTAAAGACCTATAGTAAACGTTTGACCTCTGTTATTGCCAACAAAGGTTATGTTACAAAGTATTGAGTTGTATTTTTGTTATTGACCAAATACTTATTTTCCACCCTGATTTACGAATAAATTCTTTACAAATCCTACCATGTGAATTCATGGATTTTTTTTTCACATTCTGTCTCTCACAGTTGAAGTGTACCTCTGGTGCAAATTACTGACCTCTGTCATCATTTTAAGTGGGGGAACTTGCACAATCGGTGGCTGACTAAATACTTTTTTGCCCCACTGTATATATACCCATACCAACATACCCGTGCACCCGCACACACATAAAAATATTAGACAAGAACACCCTATCAAATCTCTACCTCTTCCCTGTACCCTGTAAAAACCATCTCCTTAAACCGCTTTTTAAACTGTGCCATGCTCGGACATTGCTTTATATCTTTACTTAGTCTGTTCCACAGCTTCACTCCACACACAGAGATGCAAAAACGTTTTAATGTTGTACGGATACGAGGATGTTTTAAATTTAATTCCCCCCTCAAATTGTATCCCTGTTCCCTTTCAGAAAACATTTTTAGAATATTGTCAGGAAGCAGGTTATTTATTGCTTTATATATAATTTGTGCAGTGAGAAAATGAACCAGATCTGTGAATTTTAGAATTTTTGATTTTAAGAATAGTGGATTTGTATGATCTCTGTAACCAGTTTTATGGATTATCCTTATGGCCCTTTTTTGTAATATAAAGATTGATGATAGCGAACATTTGTAAGTATTGCCCCACACCTCTGCACAGTAATTCAAATACGGTGCAATCAGGGAACAATAGAGAATGTGGAGTGATTTGTGGTCCAGAATGTGTTTTACTTTACTCAAGATTGAGACACTTCTTGAAATTTTGTTATGTATATGATTTATATGAGACTTCCAGTTTAATTTATCATCTATAATCACACCAAGAAACTTATGTTCAAGTACTCTTTCAATTTCCACACCACCTATATATATCTGCACTTGTGCATTTCTAAGGGAATTCCCAAATAAGATTATTTTAGTTTTACTTAGATTTAGCGATGGTTTGTTCCTGTTAAACCATTTTTTAATTTTGCACATTTCTGAAGTAATTGTATCCAGAAGCTCCTTTAGATTCCCCCAGAACAAAAAATATTTGTGTCATCTGCAAATAATACTAATTTTAATATATCAGATGCCTTACAAATATCATTTATATAAATAATAAATAATTTTGGACCCAGTACAGAGCCTTGTGGAACACCACAAGCAATGTCCAAGCATGATGAGGAATGGACACCCAGCTTCACAAATTGTTTCCTGTCACTTAAATAATTTTTTACCCATTGCAGTACAACCCCCCTGATCCCGTACCGTTCCAGTTTATTAATTAATATGTCATGATTGATTGTGTTGAATGCTTTCTTGAGATCCAGAAATACTCCAGCTGCATACTGTTTCTGATCTATAGCATTCGTAATCTCCTCAATTGATTCGATTAATGCCAGAGATGTTGATCTTTTTGATCTGAATCCATATTGACTGTCAGAGAGTAATTTATATCTATCTAAGAATTTGTCTAATCGTTTATTAAACAGGTTTTCTAGGATTTTGGAGAATTGTGGTAGTAAAGAAACAGGCCTGTAATTTGTGAAGTGGCGTCTATCCCCAGTTTTATACAGCGGCACAACTTTAGCTATTTTCATTTTGTTTGGCACTTTTCCCGTCTGAAATGATAAGTTGCAAATATATGTTAGAGGTCCTACAATTCCTTCAATGACCTTCTTGACGATTTTCATGTCAATATCATTACAATCAGTTGATGTTTTATATTTACACATGTGTACAATGTCAATTATTTCTTTTTCCTCCACTGATGTGAGGAACATTGAGTTAGGGTTCCTATCAATCAGGTTTTCACTACAGTCTACTGATGGCAGTGACTCAGGAATTTGTTCTGCCAGTTTTGGTCCAGTATTTACAAAATAATGATTAAAGCTGTTGACCTTATCAGCAGTGTTTTCCATAATATTGCCATTGTCGATAAAGTATTGAGGATAACTTTGCTGTCCAGAATTATTTTTAATGATACCATTTAAAACATCCCATATTCCCTTCATATTATGTTTATTGTTGTTCAATATTTTACTATAATACTCCTTTCTACATACACGTATAATATTGGTCAACTTATTTTTGTATTTTTTATATTTATTTTCAGCATCTTTTGTTCGTTGTTTTAGGAATTCCCTATAGAGTGTATTTTTCTTTTTACATGCATTTTGTAAACCCTTAGTGATCCATGGTCTATCTGAATATTTGTGCTTTCTGTTATATTTTATTGTTGTACAGTTTTTATCGTACAATTCCATGAATATTCTTAAAAATATGCCATATGCAATATCAATATCAGTTTCTTTGTACACATTGTCCCAGTCCTGATTTAATAGATCATTCTTAAGTGCATTCATAGTTTCTTCTGTCCTTGCACGTCTGTATCTCAGTTGTTCTTCATGCTGATTTTTCTTATAATTAGTGTCATAAACTGCAAAAACTGGTAGGTGATCACTGATGTCATTAATTAATATTCCGCTCATAATGTTGTTTTCCATATTGTTAGTGAAAATATTGTCAAGTAAGGTGGCACAGTGTGGTGTAATTCTGCTAGGCCTGGTTATTTTAGGATGTAAACTCAAACTGTACATAGTGTTTAGGAATTCGTCGGTCATTTTATGCTTTTTCGGATTCAACAGGTCAATATTAAAATCACCACAGATAAACATAACTTTTTGATTCGTTTTAGAGAACATTTCCTCTATGAAGTCATTAAATACTTGAATACTAGAGCCAGGTGTTCTATATATACAGTTAATTATTACATTTTTCTCTTTTTCCTTATAAATTGAAATTGTTATACATTCTAATAAATTATCAATTACAGTTGTCATGCTTTCTACCACCTTGTAATTTAGGTTTTTATCCACATACACAGCTACTCCCCCTCCACTCTTGTTCCTTCTATTTACAAAATTCACTTCATATCCCTCCAGTCCAAAGTCCAGTCCTTTCTCCACATTGATCCATGTTTCAGAAATGGCAATAATTCAAAATGGATTTGTCAACTCATTTAGATATTCCTTTATATTGTTGAAGTTGGCATACAGACTTCTGCTATTAAAATGGATTATTGATAATTTATTTTCCGTGTTGATGGTGTGCTTAAACTGTTCATCAGTGAAGTAGCAGCAGTTACTGCTGATGTTGTAGAAGAAGTTATTTTCCGGGTCTATATCCTTTTCTAAGTCTAGAACATTATGGTCTGTGTATCGAAATGTTTTCAGTTCCAGATGATCATAAAGAGAATTCCAATGAGTTATATTGATATTGTTGTCGGATGCAGATGAAGTTCTTTTGGACTGTGCCATGTGTTGTGTTGTGTGTCACGTCACATGTGTATTCATACCTCCAGAGTAAGTTGAACCTCAGTATTTGTCCAGCTCCTCCATATTTCTGATGACCAACACTTTGGCTTGTTCCGGTGTTCCATTGAGTTTAATGAATACTTTGCAGTTGGTGGTCCATGTATTTTGAATTTTTCCCTGTTTCTTCAAGTAACGTGCTTTCCTGGCAATGTCCGCATTTCTTTTTATCAGATGTTCATTCATGAAGACATCGGATCCTTTCAGTTTCTTTCCTTGTTTTAACAGTGCTGTTTTGTGTTTTCTGTTTGCAAATCTCACAATGATGGCTGGTTTGTCACTGTTATTTTTTTCGGGGTAGAGGGTGGCAAGCCTCAATGTTGTTATAATCCACTTCCACACCTTTGGACCGTAGAAAGGTAACCACTTGATGCTCCGTGGAGTTGACATCTTCCTCTCCTGGCCCTCCTACATTGTCGGCGGCGACCGCCCGGGCGTATGACCGGGGTTTGATGCGAAGCCCCGTGATGATGACATCGTTCATCCGGGTGTACTGCTCCAAATCCGCCACTCTGTTCTCCAGGTACGCCAGCCACCAATCCTTCTCGGCGTTCTGGATGCAGAGAGCCTTAACTTCCTCGACCAGGTCCAGGATGGCTTTCTGCTGCAGTTTGACAGTAGAAATCTCCTCTGTCATAAACTCCAGCGTCACCTTCCTCGGCTGACAGAACTTTTTTCGGGCCCATGCTTGTAGCATTTTAAATCTTTATACATTTGACAAGATGTATTTTTTAGTTATTTCAGTTATTTTCTAAGAAAGAATATTGTATCCTGTCCTTTTTTTGTTCATATTTATGTTAAAAAAACTTTCATTTTTAATCTGTTCAGTAAATCCTGTTTGCCTGCGAACTAAAGTGTGCTTTGGGTTTTGGCCCCTTGTCTGATTGAGTTTGACACCCCTGCCATAAACCATCTGAAACACATTAACATCTCAACCCTTATGATTTTGCTCCTATACACATATTTAATCTAACAGGTTTTCAAAATAGAAAACTCAAAAAAAGTTATTTAGAAGGAAAGTGTTTACTTGACAGCGCCATCACAGTTTCCGTTTTTAAAAAAGTTGTCTAAAAGTTCCTTACAGCATTTGCCACGCCCTGTAAAAATAAATAAATGAATAAATGAATCATATACACATTTTTACAACGTTGAGTTAATTAAAAGTCCTACAGAATGTTTCACTTGACCTGAGGCATGCAAACATGAGCCTTAAATATTAATAGTAAAGCATCTTACCCTTGCCCTCGCACTTGTCCTTGCAGGAATCGTGACGTTTAAAAATCTTGCCTAAATGTTCCTCACAGCATTTGCCACACTCTGTAAAAATAAATAAATGAATAAATGAATCATATACACATTTTTACAACGTTGAGTTAATTAAAAGTCCTACAGAATGTTTCACTTGACCTGAGGCATGGAAACATGAGCCTTAAATATTAATAGTAAAGCATCTTACCGTTGCCCTTGCACTTGTCCTTGCAGGAATCCTGACCTTTAAAAATCTCGTCTAAATGTTCCTTACAGCATTTGCCACGCCCTGTAAAAATAAATAAATGAATAAATGAATCATATACACATTTTTACAACGTTGAGTTAATTAAAAGTCCTACAGAATGTTTCACTTGACCTGAGGCATGGAAACATGAGCCTTAAATATTAATAGTGAAGCATCTTACCCTTGCCCTTGCACGTGTTGCAGGAATCCTGAACTTTAAAAATCTTTTCTAAATGTTCCTCACAGCATTCGCCACACACTGTAAAAATAAATAAATGAATAAATGAATCATATACACATTTTTACAGTGTTGAGTTAATTAAAAGTCCTACAGAATGTTTCACTTGACCTGAGGCATGGAAAAAATGAGCCTTAAATATTAATAGTAAAGCATCTTACTGTTGCCCTTGCACTTGTCCTTGCAGGAATCCCGACTTGATGAACCTCGTTCATTTTTACAGACTGGTGGTGACCTACGACATGCAGAAGGTTGGTGTGACAGGAAAAACACCAGCCAAAAGAGAAGCCACCACTTCATGCTGCGAAGTGCAGAGAATTAATTTAAAACAGTATCTGTGCTTTACAAACAATAATAGGCTTAGGTTATGGAAGAAGTTCACCCTCTGTCAAAGCAAATACTGCCTGATGAGCTTAAGGTGTTATTAAGAAGCACTAAAACATAAGACTTTTGAATTTAAGAGACACATTTTTGTGAAATCTGTGGGTTCTAACAACTGTCAAAAGTCTACGAGGACACAGATAATTTTCTTCGGAAAAATACTTAACAGCACTGATGGAGAAACATCACCAACAATTATTATTATTATTATTATTATTATTATTATTATTATTATTATTATTATTATTATTATTTGACTGCTTGCTTTAGGGTTTGGCACACTGGATCATCTTCCTCCATCTCACCCAAACCATAGCATTCTCCTTTCTCACACCAACCCTCTGCATGTCCTCCTGTACTACATAGTTGTCCTCTGAGGTCTTCCTCTTTAACTTCTCCCTAGTTCTCACAATAATTAATAACTTCAGCTGCTTTTCTTTGTGCAGGATGTCAGCAGTTTCACAAGCTATCATGGTTGATGTCCATCCCCTATACACTGACACTATACTGTTTATACTGTCTTTACAATTGACAGCAACCTGCAGTTTATCAAGCGTCACTGAGCAGTGCTTATCTTTAAATCTGACCTGTCTTCTCCCTCTCCTGTCCTGTCTGTCTTTCTACAACTTTCTGGATCTCTGAATGAATTGATCTCACACTCTTCTCTCTCTCCATGAAATACAGCAGCTTTACCTTTAGCTAGCAACACACTGTGTAACAAAATCTTCTTCTGTATCTCCAGCTAGATTCTTAAGTACCACAACCAAAACACAACCAAGACACCTGAACTCCTTCCAGCCCATTTTAACTCCCGAGTATAAACGCTAGAGAGCAGTGGTGTCAAACTCGTTTTACATTGATCTTAAGTGGGTGGGCAGGACCAGTGAAACTCTCCTTTCTGTCAGACCTACACTGCCCTGTGTAAAAGTGTTTGCCCCCTCCACGCTCTTGAGACGTGGATGGGAGATAAAGCAAACCTTATGACAATGACACATAATGATATTGCCTGATAATTCATTTTTATCAGGAGGTTCTAAAAACTCCCTGAAAAGCTTTCAGTTAATCCAAAATGCTGCAAATAGCGTATTGACAGGGACTAGAAAGAGAGATCACATTTCTCCTGTATTGGCTTCCCTCCATTGGCTTCCTGTTAAATCAGGAATTAAATTTAAATTCTTGGTCCTCACATATAAGGCCACGAATAATCAGGCCCCATCTTATCTTAATGATCTTATACTACCGTATCACCCTATTAGAGCACTTCGCTCTCACACTGCAGGCCTACTTGTTGTTCCTAGAGTATTTAAAAGTAGAATGGGAGGCAGAGCCTTCAGTTTTCAGGCCCCTCTTCTGTTGAACCAGCTTCCAGTTTGGATTTGAAGACAGACACTATCTCTACGTTTAAGATTAGGTTTAAACTTTCCTTTTTGATAATGAAATTTGTCCAATATATATGTTTGTGTGGTAACCCAAGTATATTTTGTTAGACTACTGGGTTGGACTGAAAGGTGGAGTTGCAACTAACCAAATACCCTTTAAACATCATTTCAAGAGATTAAAAGAAGAGGAACAGTTTTCTCTTGTTCCTCTTCTTTTTAGTGAAGGCCTCAGGTTGTAATTTCTGTCTTGTAATTGTTATCTGTTGTTGCATTAAGATTGTTTAGAGTTAACTCAAAAACGTGTGTGTTATCATCACATGCACTCATACTTGACTACTGAACCTAGAGTGAGGTGTACTTACTCAGGAGTGGGTTACATTTCACCTGTCCATGATAATTCAAATAAAAAATTATTACCAAAATATACACTAGTCAAATCAAAATATGGGTAAAGTAGTAGAAAATTGACAAACTAACCTTTGTTAGATTAACCCTTGATAAAGTTTTCCCAAAGATGGTAAATTCATTTCAATTCAATATTATTTATACAGCGCCAAATCACAACAAAAGTCTTAGCTTTATATTGTACAGTATATCCTATAATAATAGATACAGAGAAAAACCCAACAATCACATGACCCCCTATGAGCAAGCACTTTGGCGACAGTGGGAAGGAAAAACTCCCTTTTAACAGGAAGAAACCTCCGGCAGAACCAGGCTCAGGGAGGGGTGGGGCCATCTGCTGCAACCGGTTGGGGTGAGAGAAGGAAGACAGGATAAAGAGAGACAGAGGTTAATAACAGATATGATTCAATACAGAGAGGTCTATTAACACATAGTGAGTGAGAAAGGTGACTGGAAAGGAAAAACTCAATGCATCATGGGAATCCCCCGGCAGCCTACATCTATTGCAGCATAATTAAGGGAGGATTCAGGGTCACCTGGTCCAGCCCTAACTATATGCTTTAGCAAAAAGGAAAGTTTGAAGTCTAATCTTGAAAGTAGAGATAGTGTCTGTCTCCCGAATCCAAACTGAAAGCTGGTTCCACAGAAGAGGGGCCTGAAAACTGAGGGCTCAACAGGAAGGAACAACAAGTAAGCCTGCAGTGTGAGAGCGAAGTGCTCTAATAGGGTGATATGGTACTACAAGGTCATTAAGATAAGATGGAGCCTGATTATTTAATACCTTGTATGTGAGGAGCAGGATTTTGGATTAAATTCTGGATTTAACAGGAAGCCAATGAAGGGAAGCGAATACAGGAGAAATCTGCTCTCTCTTTCTAGTCCCCGTCAGGACTCTTACTGCAGCATTTTGGATTAACTGAAGGCTTTTCAGGAAGTTTTTAGGACATCCTGATAATAATGAAAAACAGTAGTCCAGCCTGGAAGTAATAAATGTGTGAACTAGTTTGGACTGGTTCTTGTATAGCGCTTTTTTACTCTCCCAGAGTACTCAAAGCGCTCTATACAACACGCCACATTCACCCCATACACACCCATTCACAAAAGCACTGTTTTATGGTGAGTGCTTTCTAACTATCATTCATCCGCATTCATACTCCAATGGATGCATCGGAGAGCAAGTTGGGGTTAGTATCTTGCCCAAGGATATTTGGCATGCAAACAGGGGTAGCCAGGGATAGAACCACCAACCAACCAGCAGCTGACCTGCTCTAACTCCTGAGCTACAGCCACCCCAAAGATGTTTCCTGCCACTTTTTATTACAATGATTTGGATTTAAGGAGTCTCCTTCTTTATAATTTTGATTTGAATATCAAAGGTGAAATATTATGCTGGATAACCTGTTAGTCTATACAGCTTTGTCTTTTTATATTGCACGTCAGCCACCAGCAGAACTGTTGACTGAAAAAATGTAAAAGCAGAACTTCAGAACCTGAAGCACCGGTCAGGAGGGGAAGGATTGGATTTTATTTCAGCTTTGAGAATTAAACTTCTCATGTATTTCTTCCTTTACACAAACTGACCCCAGAATATGACCTCAGCACCACCCAGTGACAACAGACAAATAATCTTATATACCCACTCTTTATGCTGAATAAACTTTTATTTTAATATTGTAGCGTAAACACGTTGCTGATTTTGGAATAATAACTAGTTACCGTGCTCGTTACCACAATAATAATGTAGTTACTGTAACACGTTACTTAATAACGCGTTAGTCCCTACACTGCTTACAGCGTAGGAAGGAGTGCTACCGCAGGTCATTCTTACCAGCAGCCGTTGCTGGCATGAATGGTTGTTTATGTATATAGGACCACTTTGTGTCTTCCTTCTATATTTCATATTCCTCTTGCTATAAGAGCTGTGTAACACCCAAATTTCTCATTAGTAGGATAATAAAGGTTTTCTATTCTATTCTATTGTAACTGAATCTCTCAGGCCTGAATGTGAAAAAAAGGAAGAAAACAACAACAAAAAAACTGGACAGTCTGGGCAATGAGCTGCGAGAGCTTTTTCTGGTAGAGTCATGCTGACAGATTTCAAATTATTAACCCTCTAAGACCTACCATAGAACCAAGTCCGCCAGAGCTTATATTATATTTTTACATGTTGTGGAGCCATTTTTGGGAGCATTTCAAGATGCTATACATCAATACAACCATTACAGCCTAAATTTCAATAATATGTCTGCATTAAGTGCATAGTAATTACATAAATTGCAAAAAAGTGCAATAAACTACAAAAAAAAAAAAAATTGTTTTTGCTTTTTTAACATATATTTGTAGTTAGAGAAATTTAAGAGACTTATCCCTCAAAACTGTAAATACAAAAAAGTTGTACAAAATAGTTTCCCACCACAGAAAATTTATTTTAAGTGTCTTCATGGTTTTATTTTTGAAATACACCAATTTTTATATACTGCAGGAAAAATGAAAATAAATATTATAGTGCAAATTTGCAAAAAAGCAGCATATGCATCAAAATAAACTATTTCCAGCAGTGCAATATGAGTCCTAAGCATCCCAGAAACGACACAGAAAGTCAGAAAGTCAAACATAACTTTTAAAAACACCAGTATAAGCTCATGAGGTCTTGATGGTAAAAAACTACATTTCTGCGAAAATGACATCACTTCCGGTTTCGGGCAGGTCATGGCGGACATGCGATAGTTCTGGAGTAGGAAGTGTTACAAACAGCTGATCGGATCGGCAAAGCGTGTTTCTGGAATATTATGTTTTTGTTGCTGCAAGTGCTTTTTATGCAGTTTTTGCAAAGCTATATGTGGAAGGAAACTGTGACCGAGGACAAGCTGATGGCATAAGATGTAAGTACAACTCCTCCGGTTTCATATGCAAAAAAAAATATTGCGCTAGCTTACGTGGTTGCAGTGCTACCGGGATTTAAAAACTAGTTATGCAAAACAGAGCGTGCTGCTCTGACCGGTTTTAAGTATGTAACTTCCTTACACTGACAGAAAAGGGACTGTTACTGGTCTGACCCATCAAATGAGTTTGACGCCACTGATCTATACTTCCCGTTTCCACAAAAAGTGAGAAAATGGGTCACATTCAAAGGTGTGAGATATGTTATAATATTTACATATTAAATTGTATTTATATTTGTATTTATATTTACATTATTTGCTGCTTTATATACATATTGCTATATGACCAATATGTTTAACAGCAGACACGAGTTATTAATGTTGTAATAGAGTTCTAATTAATTTTATTGGAAACACATGAGGCCATATTAGTTCCAAAGATTAGAAAAGGCGGGATGTCCAAGACTGAACCCACCCAGGGCAAAGACCGTTAGGCCAATTATATTAATACTAATTCTACACCTTATACTACAACTGCTACACCACTAATAATGATAAT
Organism: Neolamprologus brichardi; assembly: GCF_056152115.1. Taxonomy (NCBI): domain Eukaryota; kingdom Metazoa; phylum Chordata; class Actinopteri; order Cichliformes; family Cichlidae; genus Neolamprologus; species Neolamprologus brichardi. The sequence goes on along the minus strand of NC_142104.1, from coordinate 4,675,328 downwards.
ATTAGCAATGGGATGCCTGATGTGAAGTAACACTTAAATAAAACCACTTCAAAAAAACTATCAAATCCACTTTTTATTAAATGTAATATTCTTAAATTTAAGGATTTGGCTGAACTCAGAACTGCACAATCAATGTACAAAGCAGAAAATAAATCTTTGTCTCACAATATTCAGAACTTGTTCCAAATAAGGCCAAATACTAATGAACCAAGAGGAATCTTTATGTTCAGCAAGCCAGTAGTAAGGACAAATGTAAAATATCACAGAGTTAGTGTGTGGAACACCTGTACAGATGAAGTTAATGACCATCAATACAAAAATTTGCACGAATATTTAAAAACAATATATTGCAAGAATATAAGACATTTTCCTCTCGGGGATTGAGCTGTCTCATTGTATTCTATTGAAGACTTGTCCTCATTTTGATGTATCGACTATATTATGTCGAATTCTGAATACTGACTTGTAAATAATGGAATTTGAAATAAGGGGGCAGAAACAGAAAAAGTGTATACTTCATCCTACTCTTTTTTGAGGATAAACATTTCGTAGACAGTTTTCTCTTCTTATTTGAGTTATATTTACATGTTCAAAATATATTATTCTAATTATCTTACATTAATATAAGATAAAATAAATAACACAACATTTATGCACAAGGAATAGTTTGTTTAAAAAAGTACACATGGCTTAAACCCCTCCAAAAACCACAGAGATAGGCATTCACAAAATTTAAATCTTTACACATTAGAATAATAATTTTTTATTCAGAGTTTTAAAAATCTATTAATCTATAAATTTATTCAGAGAAACGAAGTACATCGCTAACATAAATACAGCCAAACAGCCTACCTTTGCATGTTGCTCAGTCCCTGTTAAAATGATTTTATGCGAAAAGAATTCGGAGCCCACCTGATGTGACAGCAGGAAAAAGGCAAATGAGTAACGCTGAAGAGGTTTATAGGAAGTTGTTGACATGGAAATTATTTTTTGAATAAAAAAGAGGAAGCATCAGCTGACATAAACCTAAAAATACATATATATCTTCTTCCACTGGGTGTACAGCAAATACAGGCTAACATTAAATTACTGAAAAATATTACATTGAGTTCTTGACACTGTTCTGTTCTGTTCACACATTCAGCACTAAGTTATCCTTTTATAAACTAGTTTATCCTGAATTTTAAACAAATTTGTCATTAGAGGCTAAATTGTGGTATGTCACTGCTATGACCAACAGATAGAAGGGGCTTGAGCACTTGCCCCTTTTCTCTGGGATGCGCCAAGTGCCCTTTTCTTGAGGCATTTTTTTATGTGTGTTTTTTAAGGAGTCCTGCCTGTGCCCCTAAACATTTAACTATTAATCACAATGTTTTGGTTCTGTATCATTTTTCCATCATTATTTTATTTTGGATTAGGTGTAAGAGTTGTTAAGTGTGGATAATTAAATAATAGATTGGCGCAATAGCAAATTGTGCCTCGTTCTTAGATGGACAGCAAGTGGAGAATGACAGATGAGAGGATGAGATAGAAGGAGGAAGAGATGCAAAGAGTGTCACAGGCAGAGCCTAGTTTATGTCTCACAGTTTTTTTAATCTGTTGCCTAATCTGTTTCCAAGCGCTGACATCAATCTTTGCATTATATTTTTATCTCATAACACTTGTTTAACCCTTTAAGACCTACTATAGAACCAAGGCCGCCAGAGCTTACTTTATATTTTTACATGCTGTAGTGCCATTTTTGGGAGCATTTCAAGTTGCTATACATCAATACAACCATTATAGCCCATATTTTAATAATATGTATGCATTAAGTCCATAGTAACTACATAAATTGGAAAAAAGTGCAAAAAACTACAAAAAAAATTGAAAATCATCTTTGGTTTGATGCATGATGCAAATTTGCAAAGAAAACAGCATGTGCATCAAATGTGCAATTTGAGTTCAAAGCATCCCAGCAACTATTCAGAAAAGCATAAAGTCAAACATCACTTATAAAAACACCAGTATTGGCTTTTAAGGCCTACAAGTAAAAAACTACATTTCTGCGAAAATGACATCACTTCCGGTTTCGGGCAGGTAATGGCAGACATGCGATCATTGACGCTGATGTCTGTTTCAATGTGGGAAGTGTTGCGAACAGCTGATCGCCTCAGCAAAGCGTGTTTCTGGAATATTATGTTTTTGTTCCTGCAAGCGCTTTTTATGCAATATTTGCAAAGCTATATGTGGAAGGAAATTGTGACCTAGGACAAGCTGATGGCATAAGATATAAGTACAACTCCTCCGGTTTCATATGCAAAAAAAATATTGCGCTAGCTTACGTGGTTCTGGTTCCACAGGGATTTAAAAATAGTTACGCAAAACGGAGCGTGCCCGCTCCGACCGGCTTTAAGGGGTTAATAAGCTGCCATCTCTTCCATGGACTGTCCACAGTTTCAGATCAACACAGCCCTGCACTCCAGCACTATCAGCAGCAGGAGCAGCAACATTGTACCTTATCAGTAGTGCAGGGTACAGAAATATTAATTCATTCATAAATATTAGAATAAATAGTTAAATATAGAGATATACTGTAGTTATAAATATACATAGAAATGTAAAAGGACAAATATGTTTCCAAATATATGTCATGGTGTAAAAAAGTGACAGGGTGCGTAAAGATGTGATTAATTCTGTTCCACATGTGTGGCTCTGACCCAAGTGGATAATTTAAAGAGTCTGATCGGAGCAGGAAGGAATGATCTCCTGTAACGTTCCCTCAGACAGCGAGGTTGATGGAACCTGTTGCTGCAACCGCTCTTCAGATTGTCTAGTGTGTTATAAAGGGCGTGGGTGTCATTGTCCATTATTGTCAGCAGTGATGGTAGGCATCATATATTAGGATGTGATTCCATATTAGATTCTTGATGAATGTGCGTTGTTGTTATTCAGCCTGCTTCTATGTGACCCTTTTTAACTTTACGCACTTGCCCCTTCAAACATCTCTGCAATAGTGATGTGTCGGTCGCGAACGAAATGGCTCTTAGAGCCGGGTCTTTGACGTGAACGACACGAGCCAGCTCCGATTTTTTTTTCCTTCTCTCACCCTCTCTCTCGCACTTTTTTTCCACTTCACTCCGCACCTTTGCGCTGGGGGGAGGGGCGGTGGGCGATCGTGGCTCAAGAGTTGGGAGTTTGCCTTGTAATCGGTTCGAGCCCCGGCTTGGACAGACTCGGTCGTTGTGTCCTTGGGCAAGACACTTCACCCGTTGCGTACTGGTGGTGGTCAGAGGGCCCGGTGGCACCAGTGTCGCCTCTGTCAGTGCGCCCCAGGGTGGCTGTGGCTACAATGTAGCTGCCATCACCTGTGTGTGAATGTGAGATGACTGGATGTGTAAAGCGCTTTGGGGTCCTTAGGGAATAGTAAAGTGCTATATAAATACAGGCAATTTACCATTTGAACTTGTGTCGAGGGGAGTTTCCATTCCATGTGGTGGGTAGCATCCATATGCTAGTCTAGGCAGTTTTATGAATATTCTTGTTACCTGATGAGTCTGTTTGAATGTGTTGAATGTGAATCTGTTCTGTTTGCGTTGGTATTGTCCTTGTTTAATGGGTATGGCATAAAATACACATACCTTACTGTTTCAAGATTTTTCAGAGAAGAAACAGTGCTTAACTGACATGTGCTGCTGTTTACCCTGTTCACAGACCATACATATACACACATACATATAAACCCTATGTCCAGTTCTGCATGTAATCTGTGCTGCTCCATTTCTATGACGAATAAACAATCCCTTCTCCAGACCCTGATTCTCTAAGAACTTAAATTCAAGCCACCAGCTCAAGTCAAATGTAGATTAATAGAGCCTCTGGGGACTGATTCTACCTGTAATAAACTTAAAAAAAATAAATTTAAAAATAAATAAATTAAATAAAGTACATCCATCACATGCATTTCCATCCTTTCTATCATCATCATCAACAACAACAACAACAATCAAACAAACCTACCTGTGCATTAAACTGCTCCAGTCTCCCCCCACTTCATCTAACTTGCTTCTAAATTCCCAGCTTCAAACTCATGAACCTGTCTGACACAAGAATCGCACACAAAATTGCCACTCTTCCATTTCTCTTCCTGCCCACAAATGTAACTGTATTAATACAGTATGTCAAAATGGAAAAATAACTGTAACTTCAGACATGAGAAGTTGTGCTGAAAAGAATAATACCAAACAAGGCAAGATAATTTGTTTTTAATGGAGAAATGTAAAGATAAAATCAAAAGTAGTCAAAAACTGCCAATTATACCCTGGACCCCAGAGGGTTAACTGTAATGTTTTAGTGCAGAATACTTTCTTCTTAGATTGTGTTCCTGTGCTGCCATGATTAGTGCTTCTGTGAAGTGTTGAGACAACGCCGGTCTCTGCGATTCTTTTGGTCCTGGTAGAGATCACGCTGGGATGTTTCCATGTTTTACACAATCCTTTTATTACCCATTATTCTTACAGATGCATCTGGAGATCAGCACAGAGATCAAGACACTACAGAAAACTAAAATTCAAAGTATGAAATAAAATGGCCAAAACAAGCCAAATTTTATAGAAGCCACCCACATTGTGCAAATCTTGGTGTAGCAATAATACTACTCCATCCATCTTCCACTTATCCAATTCAGGGTGCAGGAATTGAACTCGGGACTTTCTTGCTGTGAAACGACTGTGCTAACCACTGAATTTTAAATATATTTTAATTTAACATCACATCATAGCTGTGTATGTGTTTAGTAAAAATGCATATAACACACAGGCAAACACCTAAGCATATTAGCAAAGAAATTTTTTTGCATAGGTATAAAACAATAGTATTGCGTCTGTAATAGCATCAATAGAGAACACTTAATTAGATCTCTGACAGAAAGAGAGGCAAAGCATAGCCTACCATTGCATGTTGCTGGGTCCGTATTACAATGATTTGTCTGACAAGAATACAGAGCACAGCTGATGTGACCGCAGGAAATAAGCAAATGAAACCCTAGAGATATCTGCACGAAGTTATTAATGTTTCATGTAAATGACTTTGTGTGCATAAGAAAGAGGAAGCACCTGAGTCGCCTAGTAGCCCTTCTGAGGAGAGGTGTGCATGAAGAAGCCCAGTAATATGAAGTCGCTGTACTGAGTCTATTTTTATTTTTAAACAGTTTTGGGAGAATAAACTCTCCCTAGTTGGCAAAGAGATAGTTGATTCCTCTCATCACCATAATCATCATCATCAGAGTTTCAGTCCAGACTGGCTACACATCATTTCCTGCTCTGGTACATTGTTTGCCAGGAGTGGTCAGGTGTCCAAATGATTAGAAGACCAGACTCCAGATAAGGCCAAGCAGAACGCCGACTCCCAGCAGTGGACAAATGCTTTGCATGACTCTTTTGCTGTGAATCTGTCCAAAATGATTTAACAAATAGAGAATGAAACATGACACAGCAGGTTATAGATCACCTGAAAGTAACAGAGTTATTGAAATGAATTTTAAGAGTGACCATAAAACTGTTTGTTTAAAATTGTGTTCTCTGGCTGAATCCCTCAGCCGTTGGTGCGTTGGTGGTTTTCGGTGTCCGGGGCTTGGCACTCAGGTATGTACCCGGCTCACTCCTGACGGCTGCTTGGTGGGGCCTGGCATCAGGTTGGGCCCCTTCTGGGGGGTGGGGTGCCCTCGGGCCACTGGGACCAGAGCTCTGTCTGCGCTGGCACAACTTGGCTGCCGGCAGGGCTTGCGGGCTTGTCAGCCCCCTGTGGCTTCTGCACCATGGCTGCTGGGAGATCCAACATTTGGGGCTTATTTTAGGTTTGTAAGAAATTAAAATAATTGTTGTCTGGCGTTCAGACGATTGCTAAAGTACTTAATGGGACAGGCAAAAATAAATAAAAAAACTGTGTTTGAATACTAGATTGTAAAATATTACCAGGGAATGACCCTTTTTTTAAAGCCAAATTTCACAACCCATCATACATTATTTGTATCATGAATAAAGAAGACAGAAATCTTAAATTAAAAAATAAATTCAAAAATGATGTTGATAAGACACAGGCTGTAGAAAATTCAGAAGTGAAGTGACTTATCTAGATTTACAGATCATAAAAAAAATAATTACCAAATTACCTCTTTGCTTTGCTCAACCATGAATACACTCTTGACTGTCACCACAAATATATTTATGTTAAAGAGGAACACAGTGATGTAAGGTCCCATTGTGATCACGTTTTTCACCATGTTTTTGATAATGTAACATCTATAAAGAAACAAGCAATGGGGATTTTATGAAAAGTGAGAAATTCATTCTGTAGCAAAGATGTAGGTGTAGTTTAACAACAAATATGTAGATGCATTAACAAATTAGATCCTTTTTCCTTCTCAACATGCAAAGTAAATTTAGATTTTGCATGCTTGCAAAGCAGGCAAAACAAAACAAAGACGTTGCATGCATGGAAGTTTGTTTCTTACATTGGAATATTGTCAGAATTAGATCTGCCCAGAATGGCATAGCCATAAATGTCATGAACTGGCTGTGTGCAAAACGCAATCACACGAAAAATGGGACTTAAACTCAAAATACTTTATTTGGTGAATGGGGGAAAAGGCAATACAAAACAATACAAAACTAAAATGGGAAATTCTAACACTAACACACAAGGAAACACATGGCCACGAGGGAGACGCTGACATAAATAATGATATAGTGAAAGAGGATACACTGACAGAGACTATCAAAGTAAAACAGGACGTACACAGAGACTGGAGGGGAAGATTAGAACACAGATCAGCACCGGGAAGAGAGGTGTAATGGGAAAAAAATCTAGTTTTCACCTTGTCATACATTTAGATGTAAATGTTTAGAATCTCATTCTAGGACTTTTGTGTAACCTTCTTTATTTGAGGATGTTGTATGAAATTTAAAGTGAGCAGCATGTTGTAAAGAGCAGATGCAGATTTTAAAAAATGACACAGATAAGAATAGGTCAAATCAGTGAGCCATTTAACAGTGGCTGATAACAGATGGCACAAACAGAGGCATAAAAATTTCAGTCATCAGTTTTAAAACGGTCATTTGGAGCAGGAAAAGTGTTGAAAGTGTTACTTTTGTGGCATTTAGTGGTAGTATCAGGAATGACTTAGATATGTAAGGCAAACTCAGTGAAGCCACGTTTTTAACATTTTTTAACAGGAACAGATGACGGTTGTAAGTTATGAATACAGTCCCACATACACATACAAGTGCGTAAAGTTCTTGAGCCATACCTCTTATCATTAACTTTGCTTCCAATGAGCCAGATTTGATTATATTTTAAAGTCTTTAGCAATAATTTTCCAGGCTTGTTCGCATGGTCCCTGTGTCTGCCCAGCCGGCACAGGGAGGCTACGGCTGTATCCCAATTCAGGGTCTGTAGCCTTAAAGTACGCAGCCTTAACGGTCCTCAAGGGCTGCGTACTCAAAGACCGCTAAGTGCCGGAAGTGCGAGGCTTGTAGGCTTGTGAAATGGGACGGTCTAGCCTCCGTCGCCCTGCCCAGGTTGCCTAGCAACCATGATACTAACCGCTGGAAACGTGTCATACAGCTTTGTTTGACAGAAATGAAGAACATATTTTGTTCATTTGTTTCTACGCGGTTTCTATTATTATATTATATGATGATATATTATATGATGATGATGATTAATATATTATATTATATTAATCATCATTAGTTATTACAGCAGTGAACATGAACTCTGTGTCAAACACTGAGCTTCAGTAAAGATTCAAGTTGCATTTCTTTATATTTCCTATCACCTTAAATCTTCACTTAAAGACAAGTATCTGTGACAGTGTATATATAGATGTATTATATATAAGAGACAAATATTGTTCTTTTAATATGTTGGCATTACTAAATTTGGCTCAATGTTTACATATATGTATAAAAAGCAAATGTACGAGCTGTGATAACTGTTTCTGATAAAATGAAGAGTAGACTGATATATTGAATATTCCTTTATTGGGTGAGAAAATCAGACCATGTCATAACTTTAAGTCATACAGAATAGATATCAGAGCCTTAAAAAGGCTGACTTCTGCTAAATGGGTCAAACTGGGCAGAAAGTACACAAACACATAACATCCTTATAGAATATGATGTAATTATAGATCAACTTACCTCAGAATATATAAAGCATATAAACAATTACAGCAATATGATGCAACAAACACAGCAGTGCTACTAATCCAAAATACTCAAAGCTTCATAGAACTGAAACAAACATTTATTTTTAGCTCCATTCAGCTGCTGATACATACTTTAGGTTTCTGAATATTAAACCTGTTTCTGCCTTTCATAGTGTGTAACTTGAAGGCCCTGAATACTTTCTCCCACACTGGAATGATACAATTATTTGAACAGGACATTCAGGACAGACAATTAGTTATTCTAAACTTTTCTAGCAGTCCTTCACAAACAGGGAACAGTCTGTCTATTCTCTCCATCTGTCAGCTGCTGCTGGCTCTTCCTCCTCCTCTTCCTCACAAACTGCTGAGTTTGTCCTGGTGGATCATCAGGGGTGCAAAGCCTCACAGATGATGTGCAGAAGTGGGTCCCTCAGTCTGTCCTCACTCTGGACACTTGCAGCTGTCACACATGGAAATCAAATGTGTGATAAGCTGCAGGATTCAAACACAAGTGTAACTTATAAATACATGTTCATACTTTTATTCCACAATCAGAGAGAAAGAAACAGAGAGAGAGTGCAGGACAGACAGACAGGTGACAGTCTCAGGTGTATACACTGCTACAAAACAGCACCAGAGAAGGAGGATTTAGTGTTTGTGTTATTACGAGTGCTAAACAAGAAGAGTTCCCAGATGGTACAGTGGACACATGTGTGACTGCTGTGATTAAAGCATCTTTCTTTCAGCTTAACGAGTGAACCGTCAGCTCGTTCAAACACACATTAAAGTCAGTTTGGCTCGACACCACCGAACAGAGGCAGCAATATAACATAGCTAACATTAACAGTGCAGTGAATCCTGCTTGTGCCGTGATATTCAGAACTGCAAACCGAGCAGCATCACTGACTTTCAGCTTCTTGTGTTTGTGGATATATGACTGACTTTAATTATCCATAAAATCATCACATTCTCTGTAAGATTAAAGTCAACTATTGAACGGCGTATATTTTAAAGCGTCGCTGTGATGTAATCGGCCTTAAATGTCATGGTCCCTCACCAGCTGATCCTGTATTAGGCAACATGTTTTCTCTCTCTCGCTCTCTCTCTCTCTCTCTCTCTCTCTCTCTCACCTGCCGGGGCGGTGCTTATTATGGGCTCCCGCCCCTGGCCCACGCACCTGCTGCCTATCGGGATGATCGCAAGGCCAATTTAAGACGGCAGCACTGTGTCACTCGTCGCTGAGCTATCAGCGTCAGTCTCTCAACCATTAGTGAGTTAAACTCCGTAAAGTTGTTTCCGTCTGTTCGTCATTAACCCCCGTCTCTGTGTGCAGATCTACCCCGGACCTTTCCCTGCCTGCCTGTTTCCGTGTGGACAAGTGAGTGGATTTGTGTTTCCCCAGTGTGGGGAGTGAAGAGAGAGAGCCTTTGGAGTGCATCTGATTCCCGTCTTTCCCCTCACATACCCCGGAACCCTGGACCCCCCTCCCCTCCCTCCAGCACGTTGTAAATAGTACACCAGGTGTCGTTGTGTAAGTAAACTGATTGTCAGCTCTGCAAAGATTCCCGGTCAGCGCCTGAGTCCATTAACTAAAGCGTGACATTAAAATGCGGCCTTTGAGGCTGCAGACCCTGAATTGGGATACAGCCTACATGTGTTATTGTTTTTGTTTTACAGTTGGTACTTGGGAATCTTCTTATGCCCAGCTAGTTCGATACAAGTGCGCATTAGAGGGGAAACGTTTGCCCACACGTGCCTTTTTACAAAAGAACAAGAGAAAGGAGAGACAAAGAGGAAAATGAATAAATGATATCATGTGTAGAAAACTCAAAGTAACATACCACCGTAAACTGGAGATGCAAACCAAAGCAAAGAGGAATCTGAGTTGAAAGAATTCTCTTCTTCTCATTCTGTTCACTGACTGTTGAACTGGATCATCCAAGTCAAGCCCACATCTAGTAAGGACAGAAAACTGTAAACAGAATTACAGAAAATATGAAAGACGTGTGAAAGATATTGTGCCATTTAGCCTTCCCCACTAAAGGGGAAGTTGTGGTTATCTACTTTTACAAATCAAAACTTTTACGTTTAAAATAAAATGAATAAATGTGACAATAAATATCACAAGTTACAAATTCGGTTTGAATGATCCAATTCAATTCAATTCAATTTTATTTATATAGCGCCAAATCACAACAAAATTCGCCTCAAGACGCTTCATAGATACAGAGAAAAACCCCACAATCATATGACCCCCTATGAGCAAGCACTTTGGCAACAGTGGGAAGGAAAAACTCCCTTTTAACAGGAAGAAACCTCCGGCAGAACCAGGCTCAGGGAGGGGCGGGGCCATCTGCTGCGACCGGTTGGGGTGAGAGAAGGAAGACAGGATAAAGACATGCTGTGGAAGAGAGACAGAGGTTAATAACAGATATGATTCAATACAGAGAGGTCTATTAACACATAGTGAGAGAGAAAGGTGACTGGAAAGGAAAAACTCAATGCATCATGGGAATCCCCCGGCAGCCTACGTGTATTGCAGCATAACTAAGGGAGGATTCAGGGTCACCTGGTCCAGCCCTAACTATATGCTTTAGCAAAAAGGAAAGTTTGAAAACAGGAACAACAAGTAGGCCTGCAGAGCGAGAGCGAAGTGCTCTAATAGGGTGATATGGTACTACAAGGTCATTAGGATAAGATGGGGCCTGATTATTTAAGACCTTGTATGTGAGGAGCAGGATTTTGAATTCAATTCTGGATTTAACAGGAAGCCAATGAAGGGAAGCCAAAACAGGAGAAATATGCTCTCTCTTTCTAGTCCCTGTCAGTACTCTTGCTGCAGCATGAATGATGAGAACAGTAATATAACAGTAAAAACAGTTATAAAATTTTGCTCAGTGTATTGATTGCATGACTTTTACTTGCTCATGGTGAGTGTATGTACTTATTACCACAACTGTAAATTTGTTCCCCTTGTGGTTAGAAATCTAGGCCCTCTTGCTTCTTATATTAAATCATCCATTAGGAACCTTGGTGTTACATTTGATCCAGCTCTGACACTGGACACACACGTCAAATCTTTGGTTCGCTCTTGTTTTTACCATTTAAGAAATATCGCTAAGCTGAGTCCCATTGCGTCACGTTCCAAATTGGAAATGATTATTCATGCTTTTGTTTCATCTCGCTTAGATATTGTAATTCCTTGTTTACTTGCTTAAGTAATGTCTCCCTGGAACGACTGCAGGGTGTTCAGAATGCTGCGGCTAGGCTTCTGACAAAGCATCACAAATACTCCCATGCCACTCCCCTGCTGATTCAACTGCATTGGCTCCCTGTCAAGTTCAGGGTCCAATTTAAGATTATAATCATGACTTATAGGGCCCTGCACGGTGTAGCTCCAACTTACTTAAGTGATCTTCTTCTTTCCTATCACCCCGGCAGGTCCCTGAGGTCTTGTGACCAGGGGTTGCTGGTTGTCCCGCATGCAAGGTTAAAAACAAAAGGTGAGAGAGCGTTTGTATCAGTGGCTCCCAGACTCTGGAACTCGCTCCCTTTGAGTTTGAGATCTGTGGCCTCAGTCATGTCTTTTAAAAAGCAGTTAAAAACCTATCTGTTTAAACTCGCTTTTGGTTGATTTTGTTTTGTTTTAGATTTTAATGTCTGTTTTCTGCCTCTGTAAAGCACTTTGTGATTTTATCTTGAAAGGTGCTATATAAATAAAATTTTATTTATTTATTTATTTACTCCCTGCAACACAGCTTACAGTAAAAACTGCTTGAAAGAGAATTTGAATTTACCACATGTGCTAATTTGTATGTGCTGACATTCAAATTCTGAACAAGTAGTTCTTTATTGACAAACTCTGTACAAAGTGTTTGGAAACATTACTATGTAAAGACCTCTAGCTAACAGTTCATTGACCTGAGCTGCATTATCCTGCAATATCAAGCACTGCATAAATAACATATTCTTAAAACATTATTTAGCAACAAAAAATCAAGACCATATAAACCCTTACGTTTGGATTTAGAAGCAGTTAAAGGATTTATTGTTAAACCAGAGACTTTCAGCGGGAGAGGTTTCCTCTTGTCTCGTTTCTATTGTAGTCGATTATCTTGTTTTCATCATAAAAAAACAATAAACTAATACCTTAAATGCATTGTCAGCAAAATAAATGCTTGTCATCATCCATAGCTTTCATTAGCAGAAATTAATGCAATTTAGAGTTAGGCCTTTGTCATTTATCAAATGAATACATTAATCCTTCTATTCTCCTCGGATATTACTAATATATTTTACAATATTTTCCTCCAGAATAAGTGTTTGTGTCATGCTCTTTGTTTATTTATTGAATACATAAATAGCCCCTTGATAATGACACTCCAGGCTTATCCAGGCTTACAACGGGCAATGGCAGAGTTGAGCTGAGTTTCGTTTTTTTGTTTGTTTGTTTTCACCAAAGCCATTATGTGGCTATGACCTTTGGCCAGGTTGTCTCATTATAGTCTTGCACCATTTGTGGGGGTTTTTTTTGTCTTCCCTGGTGCTCAGGGCAGCATCTTTGTGCTGAGCAGCAGGACATTGTTCCTTTCCTTGGGGCAATAGGAGACTAGAGTTGCTTTTTCAGTGAAGGAAAACACTAAAGATGTTACCTTCCTGTTCTTGACAGCAAGACGTTCAGAAGAAAGCTCCAGCTTGTTCCTTCTCACTGTTCCCAACATGGTAACTTTCCTTTTGAGCAATTCTTCATCCAAGGCACAAGATGTGAAAAAAAAATTAGCATGTGATATTATGCCCATGCAGGCCTTCAGCCATGTCAAGTATCATTTTTTGCCCTGTTTTTTCTGGTTCTTCACCAGGGCATTCGCCTCTGTAAACTTGCATATTCAAGGCAAAGCTAGACTGTGCATCACATGCTGATCAAATGGCCCCTTTTTTGTCCCATTTGGTTCTTTAGCCATCAGAATTGTTTCCTGAAGGCCAAGCAAAGATACCCAACGGATTTACTTGGCCTTGCCATATTGGTCCATTTGATCAGCCTTTGTTATTTTTTATTTTATTTTAGTTTTAGTTGTTACAGACATGGTGGGGGGATAGGGAAGGGAGAAAGAAAGAGGAAGGAAAAGAAAAACAGAGGAAGAGCGACAGTAAGAAAGGACACTTAAAATCAAAAAAAAACCTCTCCTGGATCACATGTTGAGAGAAAAAAAAAGAAAAAACAAGCAAAAAAAGGAGAGGAACATGATAAACACAACACCATCACATTAATTTAGCTAAGTGTAAATAACAGTAAATACTAAATATTAAACGTTGTTGTGCAGCATGCAATGTGCTTTGAGTCCCCCCGCACAAACACATCCTCCAACCACACACACTCATACTTTGTTTGCAGTTTATTTCACACCTCAAACATTTACTGAAGGCATCAGCCACCGGCAAGTAGTGTGGTGTCCATACCTTGGACACTTTTACAAGCAGACCGACCCCGGTTCTCCAGCAGCAGGAAAGCCCTGAATCCCAGACGCCAATCAGACAGCCAACACCTCTTCCCAGCCCCTCCGCCATGATGGCTAACAGAGAACCGGGGTATGAGAAGTCTCCATACCTCCCTCGGCCCGCTGATTCAATTCAATTCAATTCAATTCAATTCAATTTTATTTATATAGTGCCAAATCACAACAAAAGTCGCCTCAAGGCGCCTTGAGGCGACTTTTGTTGGACTTGTTGGACTTTTGTTGGACTGTTCTGGACTGTTTGTTTTTGTTCTGGACTGGACTCATAACTCAGACGCCCTCTACAGGAAAGGGCAGAGCAGGCGTACCTGCTGCGGAGACGCAGGTCTTTTGGAGTGAAGGGCCGACTCCTGAAGACCTTCTATGACTCTGTGGTGGCCTCTGCTATCTTTTATGGTGTGGTCTGCTGGGGCGGCAGCATCTCTGCTGGGGACAGGAAGAGACTGAACAGGCTGATCAGAAGGGCCAGCTCTGTTCTGCCCTCTGGACCCAGTGGAGGTGGTGAGTGACAGGAGAATGGTGGCTAAGCTGTCATCACTGTTGGACAATATCTCCCACCCCATGCAGGAGACTCTGACAGCACTGAGCAGCTCCTTCAGTGGGAGACTGCGGCACCCACGGTGTGGGACGGAGAGATTTCGCAGGTCTTTCCTCCCCACTGCTGTCAGACTCCACAACAAAGACTTCAACTGATCAAACACACACATCCACAAATGTGCAATAACACTAATGTGCAATAATCTTTTCTGGCATCGTTGTATTTTTACTCAGTTGTATATAGCATTTTTATTCTATTTTTATCTTATTGTATATTTTATTCTATTTTATTCTACTGTATATAGTATTTTATTTTATTCTATTCTGTACAGTTGTGTACTGTATTTATTCTTATTGTATTCTAATTTTTACTTCATAACTTTTGCACTGTCCACTTCCTGCTGTGACAAAACAAATTTCCCACGTGTGGGACTAATAAAGGTTATCTTATCTTATCTTATCTCAAGGCGCTTCATAGATACAGAGAAAATCCCAACAATCATATGACCCCCTATGAGCAAGCACTTTGGTGACAGTGGGAAGGAAAAACTCCCTTTTAACAGGAAGAAACCTCCGGCAGAACCAGGCTCAGGGAGGGGCGGGGCCATCTGCTGCGGCCGGTTGGGGTGAGAGAAGGAAGACAGGAAAAAGAGAGACAGAGGTTAATAACAGATATGATTCAATGCAGAGAGGTCTATTAAAACATAGTGAGTGAGAAAGGTGACTGGAAAGGAAAAACTCAATGCATCATGGGAATCCCCGGCAGCCTACGTCTATTGCAGCATAACTAAGGCTGATGTGTAGTGTTGCTGCATGTTGTTCTAAACTGCATTTAAAACACAGCAGGGCATGGTGCTTCCAAATGGCCCATTTTTTGATGACATATTTGGCAGGTTTGCTCAGCATTTATTGCCGAAATTGACAGCGGCCACGAATCACAACCAAGTGCTCGTCAACAGTCACATGGGGGCTTGGATTCTCTCTCTCTCTGTCACACACACACACACACACACACACACACACACACACACACACACACACACACACACACACACACACACACACAGCTATTACTGCTATTATTGACACCACAGTCTTTACTGATTCACAATGTTTAATATAAAGAAACTTAAAAGCAGTCCAAGTACAATAGAGCATAATAATGTTCTTCATGCAGTCAACATAGCAGCCTCTTAAAACACTAAACTAATGCCAGATCAGTTTCATTTAAATCCCAGATTGATATGCAAATGAGTATGTGACAAAAGAGCAATTTTCTGTTGTTATACCTCTGAGCTCTGAAAGCAGGTGCAGTAGAAACACTTCATCTATCATCTGTCTTATTCTGGCCTTCCTTTCCCACATGACTATTTCAATTTTCACTCTCAGAAGTGCTCTAACAGTTAAAAAGGTTCAAATGCGTTATCATCATATGTTACATGCTCTGGTGGAAATATAAATCCCTTGCCACAAAGACTCTGTCTATTCTAATAACAAGAAAACATCAAAACTAAAGTGGAGCTGTTAAAATCTTCACACTTCATGCTTTCATATACATTGCTTGGTCTCAGTTGCTCTCTTACCTGATGCATTGTTGTATACATGAACTTAATAAAAAAGAATTTTTCAATGTTATACATTCCAACAGGACACACATGGGCACTTCTTGAGGTATTGGTAGTTGTGTGTAAGCTAGGTGCTTTTGCTATGATTTTCATTGCTTGTCTTAGTAACGCAGGTTTTAGCCTTTCTCGTTGACATCATAAACCACAGGAAGATGAAGAAACCTGCATGACACAAAGAAGAGAGAGAGGAAAGCAAATGTTTAGACTGTATACAAGAGATGCAATGAGGATTCACATTTGAAAATGAAAGCAGTAAATGAACTATGTGTCAGGATCTGCAGGATGGAGAGGTGATTAGAGAAGTGGAGACAGCTGGGGAGAACAAGACATGGCTGAACAGAATCATAACAGACCAGAACAGAAGAAAAACTCAAGACAATCGCATGAATGGAATAAATACAATGTGCTCAACACAGTAGTTATGGGAGGTTTGGCTCCTTTCAAGGAGCTGGCTCTTGTGGCTCCCAAATGGCTCTTAATTTATTATCATCTGTGGCCTCATATTTTAACCTTATTTGGTAAATATGATAAACACTTTTGCATTTAGTGTTTTTGTGCGAATCCTTATATTTGCCTAATATTGTGTATTTATTCTGTTACAAAAGCAGGCATCCTCAC
This sequence comes from Neolamprologus brichardi, assembly GCF_056152115.1. Taxonomy (NCBI): domain Eukaryota; kingdom Metazoa; phylum Chordata; class Actinopteri; order Cichliformes; family Cichlidae; genus Neolamprologus; species Neolamprologus brichardi. Next base: position 4,658,847 of record NC_142104.1, on the reverse strand, counting down.
TTTTGTCTGGTATTTTAATCCAACTTTTTATTTTGACACAAAAACAAAACACTGCAAACAAATCCACAGAACAGAAACAGAACCACACTCAGTAGCCAAACAGTATGTCCTCAGTGCAGGTTGACATTCAGAAATATCTAATCCTGAATCCTGAAATGCTGATACTTCATTACCAGCATTTCATGTTGCACGATCAATTCCCATACAAAAATATCAATATCCAATTTGATTTAACTTTTTTAATTTATTTTTTTCATTTTTTAATCATAAATATGAGATACAGACAAAAGTAAACTCGGCAATTAGCGGGATAGTCGACAATACCCTGTTAATAGAAACTACAATCGCCTTCCGCCTAGGGATGGGTACCGGTATCCGGTACCATGCTATTATCGCACCGGTTCTGACATAAACGGTAGTAACCAGACCGAAAAGCAGCGCACATTTCGGTGCTTTATTTCGGTGCTTTTTTTCTTGAGCTGTGATACACTTTAGATTCTAGCCAATCATTTTACGTTTCCGAGGATAGTAGGCGGGTCCAGGTACGTACGTTCTTTTAGAGCAGAGCTACAGATTAAAAATGCCCAAGGCGAAGCGGTCAAAGTCTGGCTGTACTTCACAGCAAAAGATGCAAACTCAGCAGCCTGCAACAAGTGCTTTAAGCTGATACTGTGATACTGTGCAAAGGAGGTAACACCTCGAATCCAATGAAACACCTGGCGACGCATAGCGTTTTTTTTAAAAGCCGAGAAATGCGCCGTATTTGATAGCTTGCTGCGAGACCTCACATCGTGCACATCTACTGCGGGTGTGGTGCCTGTTATCAGACCCGGAGTTAGCAACATACCCAAAAACCCGAAGAGTAGAGTCCTGGCCCCTAGCCCTGCCAGTGTAGCAGAAATGATGAGGATGATGATGCAGCAGCAGCCGTTCTTCTCTGCGTGAGTAGCTTAATGTTGTTCGTGTGTAATTTACGTTGAGTAGGCTAACCACGTTATTACATTAATGCATGTAAGGTGAACTAGCAAACACCGTCATAGCTACATGCGGCTGTCTTCTTGTTTGATGGCAGATACTCCCTTCACCCTGGCCACAAAGGCTAAAATGACCAAAGAAAAAGTGGAAAACAGTTAAACATGAGAGGTTTTTGGACAAAGTTTGTGTTCTCCATTCTTTAAGCACCGGTTTGAGCACCATTTAAGCACCGGCACCGTTTCAAAAGTACCGGTTTGGCACCGGTATCAGATAAAACCTAAACGATACCCATCTCTACTTCCGCCTCTCATTCATGTGCGTGCTACGGCTCCGCAAGAGTGTGAGCCAATGAGAAACCTGAGGCACAAAACATTAGACCAATCTTGATTTTGTTCACAGATCATAACTTCATTTACGTTCAGCATAGAAATTATGCTGTGTGCGATGTATGTGGGAAGACAGTTAAATACTGTGGCAACACAACAAACCTCGTTTAAAAGAAAAGTGGGGAGCCAACTCCCACTCGATGGGAGTCTGATGCTTTTGCTCATGACACATCACCACCATCCAGGCCTCTAAAATCATCCCAGATTACCAGCTGGATCAAATCTGAGATTTGACCTGCAAGGTTACTCTGGTTTTTCATATCAGCGTGAGCAGGGAAGACACTTGGACATCAAGGCAGTGAGGCTAGACAAGACCCCTCACCATTCCTAGGCTCCATCTGAATTTTGTATTGCCTGCTGGGTAAGACTCATGGACCAGAGATTGGAACTTTTTTAAGAGAGCTAAACCACAGTTCCTGTATATGGCCTGCATATCAGTAGCTGTAGTTTATGTTTGTTTTGTTTTTAAGTTCAATGACAACTCTAATGGCCACCTAAAAGAGTATTTCCCTTACAAAATGATATGAAAAATATTTTTATTCAATTTATTTCAAAAGAACGTAAGAAAAGTAAGAAAGTACAAAATTTCAAAAGTTAGGTGCGTTTGGACTAATATCAGCACAGAACTGAGCTTAACAAACAAAAAAGATTATACAGACCATGAAGTGAGTTCAGGATGCAGAAGAGGTAGAAGCCAACAATGGTCAGATGGCCAAAACAGAAGAAGACCAGGCCCCAGGTAATGCCGAGCAGAGTCATGACTCCCAGCAGGGTACAAATATCTTTCTTTGCTCTGTCACGGTTACTCTGCCCAAACTGATTGGCCAAATATGAAATGACAAAGGAGATAATATACAATCTAAAACAAATAAAAGAGTCCCTTTTTACTCATTTTTAATAATGGGTATGTGTTTTTTTTCATTGTTGTTGTTTTTTTTGTGTGTTTTTTTAATAAATGACCACAAAATATAATGCATTGCTCAAAATAATTAGAGGAACAATATACCGCAAAAATTTGGAAAAAAAAATCAATGCTGATGTGGACTAGTTAATGTGTTAGGAGAAAGGATGCCATGTTGTTGGGATAAAAATAATACTATCAACCTACACTGGTCTGAATTCACAGAGAGCCCAAAACTTAAAGGGAAAAAATTATGCCACAGGCTGGTTCATTTTGCTGAACTTTCATTGCCGCAACTTAAAATGGTATTCAGTAGTTCGTAGGGTCCTGTGTGCTTGTACGTATGTCTGGCAACATTGTGGCATGCTCCTAATGAGACGATGGATGGTGTCTTTCGGGATCTCCTCACAGATCTGCACTAAGGCATCACTGAGCTGCTGGACAGTTTAGCTGCAACTTGGCAGCATCGGATGGACCAAAACATAATGTCCCAGAGGTGTGCTGTTGGATTTAGGTCAGATAAGTGTGGAGGGCAGTGAATGTTATCAGTTCCTTCATCCTCAGGAACAGCCTGCATACTTTCACCGCATTGTCATGTACCCGGAGAAGCCCAGGACCCACTTATCCAGTTTAGGGTCTGACAAGGATTTTATCCTAATACCTAATGGCAGTCAGGGCTCCTGTTAATTTCATTAATATCAAAGCAGCTGAAACTGAGTAACACTCCCTCTGCTACTTAACTGACCTGGGATATTGATCTGAAGTTCACTTCATCAAGTTAAATCTCCTAATTAAAAAGTGTTCCTTTTTTTTGATGATTTTTGATAACCCATCATACAGTTTATCCTTTAATAGGAACAATTAATGTTAAACAAAAATGAACAATAATGATGACTAGAAGTATTCCATAGTGTTCTTGTTATGTAAAACTCCCAGCTGATAAGACTAATTTAGTTATTTAGTTATACTAGTTATTTGAGTTTTCACAGGACATATTGACAGAGAAAACTTCAATTTTAATAGCAATACAAAACTGCCCCGTACCTCTGTGCTTTTGCGTAGAACCCAGACACATCTGATTGTCGCTCCAAACATGAACATGTTAAAGAGGAACACCAAGCTGAATAGTCCCAGTGTAGTCCCCATCTTTACAGTGTTATTGGTTATATAGCATCTAAAAGAAAGGGAATGCACATTATACATGTTTTGGTCTCTCAGACTGTGAAATTTAAAAGTACATTCTGTACTCCATAGAGATTGCAGATTTCTAGATACATGTGATTAAATATATCAGAAACTACTCAGTATCTCAGCTTTGTCAAATTAGATGCTTGGTGAAACTGAGTTTGGTGCCCATATACCAACATTTATGAGTAAATATGAATTACATTGCCCTTTTGGTGGAGTTAGATGTGTCCAGAGAGACAAGACCATAAAAGCCTCTGTTTATGATCACCACCACTGACACAATGACTGCAGGAACACCTGAAACACAAGAACTGAACACTTATTCAAATTATGATAATAACAGCTTCATGCTTAAATTATTCCACTCACCCCATCCGACCATGCTGAGTTTGAGCAGATATCGCTTGATGTAGATGTTGAAGACTTTGACTAAGAGAAGGTAGAGGTGGAATCCCTCCAAGGCCATCCAGAAGAAAGTGGCCAATAGAGAGTAGTGAAGGGCAAGAGCCATGTATAAACAGACCCCAGTGGAGGACACTGCTGCCACTGTGGAACTTAGCAGGAAGTGCAGGTTGAGGAGGATCAGTGCAATCACGAGGTTGATGTGGACCCTCATAGAAACATCTTCTCTGATTTTTCTGGAGAAGGAGATGTGATTCATGGTAAGTGACAACTTTCATGTAGATTATTTGGTCAAATTCTGTTTGAAATAAAATTGTCACCATAGCAGGGGGAATTGAGCCTATCCCAGCTACGATAGGGTGAGAGGGAGAGTACACCCTGGACAGGTCAGCAGTCTGTCGCAGAGCTAACACATAGAGACAGGCAGCTATTCGCACTCACATTCACAACTATGGGCGTTGTAGAATGATCAATTAACACAATGCCACTATCTGAATGTCTTTGGACTGTGGGAGGAAGCTGGAGTACCCGGAGAGAACCCATGCAAACATGTGGAGAACTTGCAAACTCCATAGAGTCAGGTGGTTTAATTGGACTGAGGAACTTCTTGCTGTGAGGCAACAGTCCTAATCACCGCGCCACTGTGGTGCCAAGAATGTCATCAAGGAGAAAAATAATTACCTATTTGTGATGAAGAGCAAAACAGCGATGACCAGGGTAAAAAGAGAGAGACTGCAGCCAATCAGAGTGATGTATGTTAAAATCTTCTGGTCTTTAGGTGATGGGAAAGCAGGAACCTGTGGAGGAAACCCACGTTCACATTATTTTGCAGCATCCCCATTGTGAGTTGAAATGAAAACCAAAAAGAGACAAAAACAATAAAGAGCTGATGTAGATTGTATGGGGACAAATCAATGAACCAATAAACGGGGAAATTGGACTAAAGAAGTGGCAGACCAGTATCTGAAAATAATGTCCTTAAGAAGTAGGACAAAAAAGAGGAAGGACCTGACACAGGACAGGACAGATGCTTCTTGCCCTTCAGGCGATCCTTCAGTTTACAAAAGTGTCATAAGAAATGTTGTGAGTGAACAGATGTCTGTCTGTCAAGAAGCCCTTCCTGAGAAAAGGCTGGTGTATGTTAAATTACATAAGAACTATACTAAAAATCAGTGTCAACATGGCTTATGGAGTGATGACATTTTTGGCTCAATTGTTTTTAAAGGCGTTAGCTGAGTGCCTGCAGCTAACTGTACGATACGGTGGGAGCTCTGTCACGTTGACATTTCAGCTACTGGTGTTGTGAATCTTATCAAAGTTGATGTTATTATGAACACAGTAAAGGTACTGTTAGATTTTGGTCAGTCATGCAATACCATCTGTTGACTGTTTCATATTTCAGCAAGAACTCCAAGATACTATAACTACACCAGAGTACCTGGATAGAAAATAAACACACAACATTATTGAAGCATTATTATGGGATCGTCCTGACAGAGAGTGGAGCAAAAGGAGTCAACATTAAAAAATAAAGTATTGATGCATGCTCAATCATCCAGGAAAGTAAATCCCAAAAGGTTGATTCTGTTCATCTGGACGTAGTGTTTTTAGAGGAAGAAAAAAGAAATCTCCCAGTAAAAACGCTACGTACAGATGTCACGGGGTGGAAAGGGACAAGTTTCTAGGTTTTTTACTATGCATGTTTTGCTGTGTTTTATCGTTTTTAATATTTTAATATTGTACATTGGTTTATATTTTATGAGTTTTATTGCATGTTTTTTATGGTATTTATTTGATGACTTGTCCTGGAAAGACTCCGCCCCTACCTAATTACAAACCTAATCACACCTGGGAGGTCCCGGAGGCCAATAAGAGGGCCTGGAAGACCACACAAAAAGGAAGGCTTGAGGAACACTGCTAAGAAAGAGGCTTGAGAGACGGCAGGAGTGAGTGGTGTCAGGCGGCGGCGCCGCCTGCAAGCCTGGAAGGCTGGTGGAGCTTGGCGTCAAGCGGAGAGAGGAGGATACAGCGCCGGCAATCGAGAGACTCAGAGCGAGCGGCCGATTGCTGCAGCAACGCGAGACCCGAGTACGCGTCTGTGGAGAACTGGAGGCGACGAGACGGGCCGGTGCCGAGTGACAGCTATAAAGAAGCGGCGGGCGGAGTTGAGAGCTCTGCCCACCCGGGGTAAGTCTCTGGACTTTTCCCTGTTAACGATTGAAAGCCGTCTGAAAGAATAGTAACTGCCGCTGCCTCCCTCCTTTAGCGCACCGGGCCGCAGAACGTGGGAAGGAAGGCGAGGACGCCGCCGGGTTCCCCTCCTGCACCGCTCCGCTGGATTTTTTTAAACTTTTTAGTGACTTTTATATCGTGGCGGACGCCACCGGATTTTAATGTTGTCTTATTTTTATTGTGTTGTTCCCTGGCCAGGGTTGTTTTAATTCATTTTACACTTTTAACTATTTAAATATAATAAATTATATTTTAATTATACAGTTTTAAAGTTGTGTGCTTTCCCTCGGCGACCCCACTGCTCTATCCGTTTTGGAGGAAGGTTTCCCCTCCTTTAAACGAACACTGGAAAAAAACCTCACCTTCCCTCCGTTACACAGATGAACAGAATCAACCTTTTGGGATACAAAAAACAGCTTTGAATGTCCTTCAAGAAACTATTCTTTGAAAACTTGAAAACTGCTTAAAGGAATTACTAGAAAGTTTGATGTGAGTTAAGGCTGAAGGCATAGCAAATATTAACCGTCAGACTGTTAAGAATACAAACGCAGTTGTTATATAAAGAAATGGCGGGTGGCTCAAGGCTTTGACACAGAACTGTATATTATTATTGTCATTATTAGCAGCAGTTTTAGTAGAACTACACTTAAGCGCCACAGTTTTTTGATAAGTTGAATAAAAACTTTAAAAAAGTGCTCATTTCTTTTATGGAATGTTTGGGAAGGACTACACATTGATATGTTTGTTATATTTGTGACAGTGTCAGTGTAATTCATGATAAGAAATAAATATTCTTTATTTATTTGTGTTTTACTTCTATTTTTTTTTTTTATATAAATATGGTTTTTGGAAAAAGTTTTAGCCTAGATGGGCCAGGAACCATACAGGGCAAGTTTGGTGACCTATGAGTATGCACCTCACTAAATTAAAAATCCTGTAACACCCTTAAAAACACTTGAGGGTTGAAATGTTGACTTTCGAAGTTTTTCAGTAAATGCCCTATAAAGGATTAAAATAATATATAAGTTAATAAGTTTTTTTTTGATGTTTGATTTTTTTACCAAAGCATGAGAAACACATAGTTAAACTATGTCAAACTCAGCATAAACCTGCTGGATTGTTAGTAACACACCTGCCAACTGTGAAGCAGATCAGAAAATGGTTGTTAAGATAAATGAAGAGAGATTTCATATTTTATTACTGAGGTGTTTGTCAATATTTTGTTGATGACGTTCCCATCAACTCCCAAATTCCACTTTTTAAGATGAAAAAGTTCACTCCTACCATGAGCACAGCAAAGTATGTGAGATGGTCACAGGAACAGGTGACATTATTCTGACCACGTGTCCATAGGGTAATGCAGCCATTCTCACTAAAATCTGATAAGTCAAACAAAGAGATAAGTTATGCATACGATGCTTTTACATCCAAGTCAGATCAGCTCACCATTGTAATCTTGAAAAAACACACAAACAACAATGACTCCGGTTTATAAAATAAAGATTTGTGATAGACACTAATGTTGATGTGAAGCTTGGTTACTCACTGCGTGTTGTGAAGTTAAAGAAGTGGCACGAGGGTTTCTGGGTTTCCTGTGTCACAGAAATATTACACGTTTACATGCTTTTACTATACATACCTAATTTTTGAGAATTTGTTGAACAAAATATAAAATATATTCAATAATATAATGTTAACAGGCAAAAGTAGAGTAAATGATAAAATTCAGAAGCATTTACATTTATTTCCTTGGTAAGGTTGATGGTGATGTTGACACGCTGCTGTAGTCCTGATATGTTCTTGCCCTCCACACTCAGGCCAACCAGTAATCGATCATACACTTCATATGGGGATCCTAAAATAATCTACAATATGATACAAATTCATCAGTTGGTTTTCACAGGAAAGATTTATGTAAACTTTGTCTATTCTGAAATACAGGGTGGGCCATTTATATGGATACACCGTAATAACATGGGAATGGTTGGTGATATTAAAGTCCTGTTTGTGGCACATTAGTATATGTGAGGGGGCGAACTCCTCAAGATGGGTGGTGACCACGGTGGTCATTTAGAAGTCGGCCATCTTGGATATAACTTTTGTTTTTTCAATAGGAAGAGGGCCATGTGACACATCAAACTTATTGGTAATGTCGCACCCTGTACATTCATTATTATTTGCATCATATTTAATGGTGTTGTCGATTTTTCCCTAAAGAGCATCTATTTCTGCACAGTTGTTTGAATATGCCACTTCCTTGTTTGTAAAATATTACAGCCTGTGTGGAAGCTGAACTCTTAATATCTCCAAATCTCCAAAAAAAATGTAAAAAATAATGGCAAATTGACTGGTTCTTATATAGCACTTTTCTACTCTGAGTACTCAAAGTGCTTTATATTCACACTTTCATTAATAATCAGTTTCATATTCCATTCACACACTTTATACAAGCACTTTTTTCTACGTAAGTGCTTCTTATCTAACTATCACACTCATTCATATTCCAATGGATACATCAGAGAGCAACTTGTGGTTAGTATGTGCCCAAGGACATTTGGCACACAGACTGGAGCAGACAGGGACTGAACCACCAACATCAAATTGGAGAGGTTCCCAAAGGTGTCTTTAAATTTATTAGCTCAGTATTAAAAGTTTATAAACCAATGCATTGCTACTCATCATCAGCATTTATAAAATACATAAATGACTGCACTCTTCTATCCCTTGTGGTAAAAACATGGAGATATTCTTTAATACTTAAACATTAGCCCATTGAATCATAAGGTATGAAGCTAAGAACAAACATATCATTCCTCTAACAGTCTCCATGATTTGATAAATCATGCAGACAATAACATACTGGACATAAAATTGGAGTGGAGTCTTTCTTTAATCACTAAAAGAACTGTATGTGAGTTAGTGCTTGCTGGGAGAATTGCTATTAAATAGCTTTAAATAATCTCATTATAAAATAATAATATAATATTGAGGATACTGTGCATTTAAAGTCAGCATTTCCAGTGTATATGTCTAGTTCATATGGTCTGCAAACAAAGAAGTTTAATTACTATTGTAAAATCTATACACATGCGAAAAATCTAAATTTCATAAAACATCATCTACTCCCTGACCTGGTTTGTTTCAGGCCACTTGAGCTTGAGGAACACGATTGTGTTATTCTGTCCAGGATTCAGTTCTCTTGGCAGCTGAACGCTCACTGTGCTGCTGGGAAGAGGCTTGTATGATATTTTCTATATTATTGACACAATGCCAAAAACAAGAAGAAGAAACATTGCATGTGAATACTTGTAATAACACAATGAAACTCTCAACCAAGGCTGATGGATATGAGGTTTTTGTTGCAGAAAAACTAAAATAATGATCTGACAGTGATAATTCAGAAAATGATTAAATACATTTTAGCATCTAATCTTGAACTAGATGACAAATCAGTAAGATTCATAGTCTTTGAAGCAGCAGCAAAGTTTAATCCGTAAAGCAAATGTTGAGATATTTCACAGTATAAGTAATAATATACAACCTGTATTGTTGCTTATGAAAAAAATAAACATGTACACTGTTTGTATCTTTTTGTTTTCCCAATGTAAAACACTCCATCTTGTTTTCTTTACAGTGTTAATAAATATTTTAATATAAAAAAAATCATCATTAGAGTTTTTTAAATACCTCATTATCACTCGCATAAATGTCAAGGCCGTCGAACATGTCATTGGGTTCATACAGGAGAGAAACAATATTGTCACAAGTCGTTGCTAAATCGGTCCCGTTTATTTTTTTTTCCTCCATAAAATCTTCTAGCTCCATGATCGCTCTTGTGAAAAAGGACAAGTAAATATTAGCATGCATCATTTTGATTCTTACAATAATTCTTATGGCATACTATAAACTATCTTAAATACCTTAAAAACTCAACTCTGTGTTGTACTCCTACATACATAAAACTCCAAACAATTGAAATAAAAAAAACTATGCTCTCATTCGAAATGAAAGTGTTTACTTGATAGCGCAATCAAGGCTTCCTTTTTCCAAAATGTTGTCTACAAAGTTGATATAGCAGCAGGAATCACCTGTAAAATAGCACACACTTTCACATTTTCACTACATTCAAGTAATTAATTTAAACTTTGGTACATTTTTATTTACTGTATTACCCAAAAACAAAGATGTGTGGGTGAGACACTTCAAACTTAAAGCATAGAAACAAGCACTCTAGATCAATATTATAGGATCCTACCTTCATTCTGACACTGACTCTCGCTGGAATCTGGACCTCCTGAAAACACCAGCCACCAGAAAAGCCAGCACTTCATCCTGTGAAGTTGACGGAGTTCATTTGAAACAGTATCTGTGCTTTACAACCATTAGCAGGCTATATCAAGGAAGAAGTTCACCCTTCAAAGCAACTTGAACGTTTAGTAACTTAAGATACCCATATGGAAAAGATATATATAAATCTTATAAAGTTTGTATCTGTCTTGTGTGAAACTTGTATGAAAAGCATACAAGAGTAAAAACAGATATAAAATCCCTTGAAAAATTATATAATGAAACTTGTATGTTTTGGATACTTACTAAAACAATATATGAAAGTAATGAGAAAGTGGTCACTTTCATGAGTAAATCATGTAAGCCTTATATGATTTACTCATGAAAGTGGCCACTTTCATGAGTTAAGTCATATAAGTTTTTACTATTTCTTTTCCATATGGGTATAGTAGAGCATAAGACTTTTGGATTTAACAGTCACATTTGTGTGAAATCTGTGGGCTCTTAGAGCTCTTAAGTCTATGAAGGATGCAGATACTAATAGACTTTCTTAAAAACACACTTAATCCTAATCAATACTTTTTTTAAAATTATGTATTTACTTTATTTTATTTTCAATTGTTACAGACGGGACAGACATGACTGGGGGATAGGACAGGGAGAAAGAAAGAATGAAAGAAAGAGAGGGAGAGAAAGACAAAATAGACAAGACAAGCAAACAAACAAAAAAAAAAACACCTGGATCACCTGTCGAGAGAAGAAAAAAAAACACAGAAGAGAAAACAAACAAAAAAGAGCAACATAATAAATACAACACCATCACAATAAATTAGCTAACAGTAGATAACAGTAAATACTAAATATTACATGTTATTGTGCAGCACGCAAGCTCGACAGCGCACAATGTGCTTTGAGTTAGCAGCCAAGAAAGGTGTAGTTTGTGTCTGTGTACACCTGTGTGTACACCTGTGTGGATCGGCACGCTTGTATTCAAAAGGTTTCTCCATGTAACGATCTGCTAGGGAGTGTGGGGAGCCATAGCCCCGTCCCCCAGGGCATGAAGCAGGTATGGAGGAGATCCAGGCCCCAGACATCCAGAGGCCCCAGAGTACAAGGACCCGAGGAGGACCACCAAAGGGGCAACCGTGCTACCCTCCTGGGAAGACCTCAGGAGAGCCCTAGACGAGGGGTCACCCAGCAGCCACGGACCAGAGGCCGGAGGGGGTTGCAGTGACGTGCGCACGGGCTCTGCCGGCAGCCAGCTGTGCCAGAGAGGACCGAGCCCCAGGCCCAGAGGCCGGAGGCCTGAGGGCGCCCCATCCCCCAGAAGGGGCCCAGCCGGGCCACAGGCGCCAGGCCCCGCCAAGTGGCCACCAGGAGTGAGCCAGTACATACATGAGCGCCGAGCCCCAGTCGACAAGAACCACTGACGCACTGACGTCTGAGGGCATCAGCCACCGGCAGGGAGTGTGGTGAGGGGAGTTAGGCCTCCATGGGGGAGTTCCCAGAGAGGTGGAGTCTAAGACCCGACCTGACATATAGACACAGACGAACAGGCGCACGCAGACACAAACGTGCATTCCCACCCCCATATACACAAACAAATACTCGGCACTCACCCGACGTGGAGACAAACAGAAATAGACACTGTACACACAATCACACTCCCCAAACATCCTCTATATCCCAGGTCCAGGTACACTCGCCCCCAGAGGGGCAAACTGTACCTAGACCCAGGAGATGTAACCCTTTTCCCTGGGGTGGAGGCAAGCAGACCGCCACCTTATCTGCAGTAGCAGGGAGGCCCCGCATCCCAGACCCCAATCTGACGGCCAACACCTCCTCCCAGCTAATCCTAATCAATACTGATGTGGTACAGATCCTTCGTTGAGGTGTAGCCACAGTCGATCATCTTTCTACATCTCACTCAATCCTCCTGTGTCACACTAACTCTCTGCATACCATACTACCACTACCAGAAGGTCTGACCACAGCTTGCTCCACTGTTTGCACCACAGATACTTTGGGCCACTAATACACTGTGCACAAGTCTGATTATCCACACGTTGAGCACTATTGCAGTGTATTAAAATTATGCTATGCACTATACTAATACTAAACCATAAAATTTTACAAAATTATCCAGTATGAATTTAAAGTGGTTTAAAGTGGTGTGTGTGTGTGTGTGTGTGTGTGTATATATGTATGTGTGTGTGTACATATATATCAAAAAATAGTAAAGAACCAAATGATGACATTTGTCATGTTAAGTCAAATTTTATATTATTTTTTTCCTACTGAGGAATCTTTCCACATCAGCTCTTCATATTTCAGTTTATATATTTTCTTACTGAGGATTTCAAATATTTGGGTTAAAAAAAATCTAACCAGATTCTTATTTGGCCTCCAGTAACACTGTGAGGAACCCTGGAGTTATTTTTGACCAGGATATGTCCTTCAATGCACATATTAAACAAATATGTAAGACTGCTTTCTGCCATTTGTGCAACATCTCTAAAGTTAGAAATATCCTGTCTCAGAGTGACGCTGAAAAACTAGTTCATGCATTTATTACTTCTAGGCTGGACGACTGTAATTCATTATTATCAGGAAGTCCTAAAAACTCAATGAAAAGCCTTCAGTTAATCCAAAATGCTGCAGCAAGAGTCCTGACAGGGACTAGAACCAGGATTCGGGAGACAGATACTATCTCTATCTCGATAAAGCTTATAGTTAGGGCTGGATCAGGTGACCCTGAATCCTCCCTTAGTTATGCTGCAATAGGTGCAGGCTGCTGGGGGATTCCATGATACATTGAGTGTTTCTTCTTCAGTCACCTTCTTCACTCACTATGTGTTAATAGACCTCTCTGCACTGAATCATACTTCTATCCTGTCTTCATTCTCTCACCCCAACCGGTTGCAGCTGATGGCCCCGCCCCTCCCTGAGCCTGGTTCTGCCGGAGGTTTCTTCCTGTTAAAAGGAAGTTTTTCCTTCCCACTGTTGCCAAAGTGCTTTCATAGGGGGTCATATGATTGTTGTATGTATTATTGAAGGGTCTACCTTACAATATAAAGCTCCTTGAGGCGACTGTTGTTGTGATTTGGCGCTGTATAAATAAAACTGAATTGAATTGAATTAAAAAAGTTTGAATTATTTTGAATGAATTGGACACAAAATTACATACATTAATATTTACATTTTACATTGATTGAACACATAATATCCTTCAATTTAATATGAAGCCTTTATATGTGTTTCAGTGCTAAAGCAGCTGATCTCAGCACTGCTGATATTATCTCTGAATGCTTCATTCAAGATTCATCATGACTGAACCAGAACTGGTAGCTCACACCATTATGTCATCTTTGCAGCTCTCCATTTAAAAAGCTCTCAAAAGGTAAAATATTATACTGGGTAATCTGTTAGTATACAAGAGTTTGTCCATAGACTGAAAAATGTAAAAGTAGATCATTAAACCCTGAAGAACCTGTCAGGAGAGAAGGGATAAGGCTTTATTTCATCTTTGAGGTATAAATGTCACATTTGGCATTTTGTGATGATTCTCTTTTTGTTTTATTATGGAGTAAGTTTTTAATAATTCTGGGTAAAAAAAATTGTAATTAATTAACTCAGGGGCATTCTTCTATGGTCACATTCAAAAACATGTACAAACAGCCTGTCGTGAGTCAACAATCTGTGATGCACAACAGGATGTTATACATTATTTACATATTATTTGCATATTGTTCCCAGAAAGATAAATATGGGAATCAGCAGACCTGTTTTCTCTACAATATCAATGTTATTGCTGTTAATAATCCTTCAGAAAATAATTTCTAAATAGTAATAGGGTCTAGAGTCTTAGTGGAAATACATGAGGTGATATTAGAGCAGAAGTACAACTACAACAAGACACTACAGAAAACGAACCTTCAAGTAAGACAGGAAATGGACTAAAAAAACAAATTTTAGACTGTGTACACTCAAAGTGCTTTAACATACCATGTCTCATGTCTCATTCATACAAGCCTTTTTTATATGCTTGAGTGCTTTCTATCTAGCAATCAAACTCCAAAGTATTCATCACAAAGCAACTTGGTGTTAGTATCTTGTCCTGTAAACCAAATACCGGTTTACAGTTTGTAGCAGTCAGGGGTTGAAAAACCAACCTTCCAATCAGGAGATGACCTGCCCTACCTCCTGAGCTGTTATTCACGAGGCACGGAAAGCATTTACATTTATATCTCTTCATATTACCAAGTAAATGTTTTATGCAAGAAAAGTATAGAGACATGAAGGTCTTTAACATAAAGACAGCCAAAGCTAGCCTACCTTTGCATGTTTGCATGAGTCCTTTTTATCTGAGCAGAATCAGGAACACAGCTGATGTGCCAGCAGGTAAAACACAAATGAGTAACTCTGAAAAGATATTTTTGCTCTCATTAACATTTCATGTAAATTAGTTTTTGGAAAAAAAAAAGAGGAAGCTTCGGCTGACAGAAGACTAAAAACATATTCATCTCATCTTCCATGGATACAACAGTGACCATCAAATACAGGCTGACATTAAATTAGTGAAATGTATTGCACTCGACACTGTATTTACATTCTATTGAAACATTCAGCACTAAGTTTTCTTTTTAGATGATAATTTTCTTTTGATTTAATTTAAATTTAAATTCCGGGCAAGGACAGAGAGACTCAAGAGGAGCTTCTATCCCCAAGCCATCCGGGCCCTAAACACACACACACCCGCCCTCTCACATCATCTATAATTGACTGAGACAGGACTCTCTTCCAGACACTTGAAACCCAGGCACAATGTACATTTCAAATTCCTTTAATTTTAAATATGTTTATATTGTCTATTCTGTAAAATAGTCTATTCTTATTAATGTACAGAATTGTGCTACTACTACTGCACATTCACCCAATGTACATACTATATATATATATATATATATATATATATATATATATATATATATAATGTTCTTCCTCTACCCCCCCCATTTTTGCACATGTCGAGGAGCGTGTCAGGTTACATTTCACTGTGTGTTATACTTGTATAACTATGCATGTGACAAATAAAGAACCTTGAACCTTGAACCTTAAACCAATTTGTTATTAGAGGCCAAGTGTTGTATTTCACTGCTAGGACCCCCCAAAACAACAAATTGAACATAAATTATGAAATTTCCAGTTTTGTATGCATTGTGATTTTCTTCCTGTTATCACAAGAAACAAAAAAGAAAGAAAGAAAAATATATCATCCTGTGCACTACTGTTATCATATAAACTTGAATTCAAGCCATCATCTCAAATCGCATGTAGATGTATAGACCAACAATAGATTTAGTGACTGTGTGTTGTTGCTTTAAGCCCTCTGTCAGGCTGGTGACCTGTCCAGGGTGTACCTGGCCTCTCACCCTATGGTAGGTGGAATAGCCACCACATGACCCTGATGAGGATAAGCAGAAGAGAGTGGGAAGAGAGAGCACAAACATATTGTTTGTGTCTGTGCTTTATGGACATCTTCACCTTTCTGCACTCCTTCCTGGTTTAAGAATGGTAAAATATTATTACGTCTATTAGTTGAATAAATACCTACTGTATATCCAAAAATGATTTATTGTTAGCTGTAAATGGCAAGTGGTGGAGGAACTTTTCAAACCATTCCTTTAGGAAAAGAAACAATAAAACACTATGAAAGGATCTCTCCATTACCATATGAATACATTACATATTATGTTGTTAATGTTTTGTCAAGCTTTTGAACTGTTTAACCTGCCATACCTGACCAGCTCCAGTCTTTGCTAATGGGACATGAACACACCCTGAAAACGAGAGCTGCAGTTTTGTGAGATTATGAAAAGCTTTCCGAGACAATAGCCAACTGTGGCCACAAGATGGCAGTAGTGTAAAGGCTGGTTGAACATATTAATTGACAGGCAGGGATGAAAGGAGAGATCGCTACACTCACTTGTCACTTTGTTAGGTACACGTGCTTAACTGCTCATTAATGCAAATATCTGAAAAGCCAAATACATGGCAGCAACCCGCATTTAATCACGCAGACTATGATCAAGATGATCTGCTGAAGTTTAAACAGCAACAGAATGGGGGAAAAAACATGATTTAAGCAATAGCTGTTGGTGGGATTTTTTTTTACTGGGATTTTTCCAGACAACTACCTTTGTTGAGAAAATATGCAGAGCATCAGTTCTCTGCAAGAAAGTGCCTTGATGATGGCAGAGGTCAGAGCAGAATGGAGCAATATTACTTATTTATTGTTCTGTAATTAGAAAACAGAAAGCTGTTTTTCCAGTCATTCTGGATTATTTTTACTGTGTAATTCTTAGAAGTGCCCCAAAACAATAAAACTTCAGAAGTGTGGTCATCCTATGTAAGCTGGTCTTGGAAATGGTAAACCCCTTGCCACAAAAATGTATATCAACAGGAAAGTTTCAAATAAATTACTGTCAAAATGAGTAAAACAAACTATTGTCTATTGCATAAAAGAATGCATTTGAACAGTTTTCCAAAACTGGCCTCTATGAATAAAGATTAACGTTCCTGTTTTTAAATATCATAAATATGATTACTAAACTAAACTACTTAAATACCATCCTACATATGATTTAAAGTGAAAGTAAGTATATGTCAGTGGAGAGTGAGTGTAGACCCAAACAGAACTGAACTAAGAGCGAGCCTTTATTGATGACTCAAATAATGCAAAAGAAAAGCAAAAGGGAAACGAAGGCTAACAACACCTAAACTGGAAAAAAACAACTAAAACCTGAATAAATGACTCTGAAAGCAGGATGACATGGTGACTTGAAACATTAAACTCGGACATGGAAACTTGCACCAGTGACACTGGAAACAGTGTCCGGCAAGGCTGCCGGACACTGGCGCTACCGGGCCCTCTGACCACCACCAGTAGGCAACGGGTGAAGTGTCTCGCCCAAGGACACAACGACTGAGACTGTCCAAGCCGGGGCTCGAACCAGCAACCTTCCGATTACAAGGCAAACTCCCAACTCTTGAGCCACAATCGCCCCGAAGGTTAATCCTCATGAAAGCCGGCAATACGCCAGGGAAACATAGCAGGCCAAGCTAGGGATGTGATGTGCCCAGTCCCAGAGCCAAAAGTTGCCCCATGCTGTCCACAGACAGAGGAGGGAGCGTCAGCTGAGCCTGCTGAAGTGGACGGCTGAGCTAGGGACACCCTGAAGATCCACCACTAGCAGAGAGGAGTCGCTACGCGCTGTCCATAGACAGGGAAGTAGCGACAGTGACACTGGAAACAGCCAGAAAGCCCAACCCAGTGAGCTACCAAGTGGGTTCACTCTGGCCGCAGAAACCTGACATGCTGGCAATATCCCAGACAGGGAGCCACTGCTGCAGGCTCGAGAACTCACTAGCCGGCTGACATATCAGACACAGCGAGATCCAACTGGTGAGTAAACTGGCGAACCGCAGGCAATACGCCAGAGGAACACAGCCTGCAGCAGCACAGCCACTGAAAGTGAAGGGCCAACTGGCCCTTCTCTACTCGTCAGATACTCAGGACACCAGTAATTTAATCTTTTACTCTGTGTAATAGACATGAAATTAAATAGAATTAAAAACCAAATGAAAACATGTACAGTTTTGCTATTTGAACTATGATATACAATTTGATAATAATACTGAACAAAACTGATTTGGGCTTTAGATTGCCAGTAACTATTCTACAAAGATAATTAATTGACAAAAAGTGAGGCGAGACAGATGAGAGCAAATGCTGAAGAGTTGATGGGAGCAGGAGAGGAGGATGCTATTAGAAATAGGGAGGATTAAGTTTTGAAGGATGTCATCAATCAGAAAACAGATAATTACCTATTTGTGATGAAGAGAAAAACAGTGATGACCAGGGTAAAAAGAGACAGACTGCAGCCAATCAGAGTGATGTATGTTAAAATCTCCTGGTCTTTAGGTGATGGGGAAGCAGTGACCTGTGGAGAAAATGCACTTTCACATTATTTTGCAGCATCTCCATTGTGAGTTAAAATTCAAAACAAAAAGACACACAAAGTATAAAGATGTAGATAAAAGAGCTGATGAGACTTTGATATTAGATAAAATGAATATTGATAAAGTTTACCTTTATGTACAGAATCTAAATATCGTGATAATATCATATCGTGGGATCTATGGTGATTCCCACCTCTAATATATTAGGCTGTTAGTAACGCCGTTACTTGTAATGCCGTTATTCCCATCACTGATGTCTTCACAAAGACAGAAAAACACATCTGTGTTTTTATGTTTGCCTCTCCACACACACACAGTGTCACTACTGGGGAAAAAGTAGCAAAGAACAACTTTTTACCAAAGCATGAGAAACACATAGTCAAACTATGTCAAACTCAGCATGAACGTGTTGGATTATTAGTAACACACCTGCCAACTCTGAAAAAGATCAGAAAGTGGTTGTTAAGATAAATGAAGAGAGATTTCACATTTTATTACTGAGGTGTTTGTCAATGTTTTGTTGATGATGTATCCTTAAGTCTAAAGACACATAATTCTTGACTTAGACTTTTTATAATGAATATGTTGACTCCTACCAGGAGCACAGCAAAGTATGTGAGATGGTCACAGGAACAGGTGAGATGATTTTCACCACGTGTCCATAGGGTAATGCATCCATCCTGACTGAAAACTGTTAAGTCAAACAAAGAGATCAGTTATGCATAAGATGCTATTACATCCAGGTCATATCAGCGCACCTTTGTGATCTTGAGAAAAACCACAAACAACAATGACTCCGGTTTATAAAATAAATATTCATGTTAGACACTAATGATAATGTGAAGCTTGGTTACTCACTTTTTCTTGACGAGTTAAAGAAGTGGCATAAGGCGTTTTGGGTTTCCTATGTCGCAGAAATATTACATGTTAACATGTTTTTATTACATATACCTAATTTATGTGAATTTGTTGAATATAAAATGTATTTAATATAATGTTAACAGGCCAAAATAGAGTAAATGATAAAATTCAGAAGCATTTACATTTATTTCCTTGGTAAGGTTGATGGTGATGTTGACACGCTGCTGTAGTCCTGATATGTTCTTGCCCTCCACACTCAGGCCAACCAGTGCTCGATCATACACTTCATATTGGGATCCTAAAATACTCTACAATAAAACACAAATTCATCAGTTGGTTTTCACAAGACAGATTAATCTAAGCTTTGTTTATTCTGAAATACATATACTATTATTTGCATCATATTTATCATTCATTCATCATATTATTCGCTTTAATGCTGATTTTATCTGTTGTCACGCTCTGTTTTGTAATTTTAATTATTTTATGTATTTTATGACTATTGTTCCTTTTATTAATTGTGTTTTTTGTAAGGTGACCTTGGGTTTCTGAAAGGCGCCCTCAAATAAAATGTATTATTATTATTATTATTATTATTATTTAAAGGTGTTGATTTTTTCCCTTAGGCATAAACCTTCTTACATAAAACTGCATATTAAATTGTATTTACTGTAATCGCATTTTATGCATTATTGCAAAGAGCTAAAGAGCATCTATTTCTGAACAGTTGGTTGAATGTGCCACATCCTGTTTTGTAATATTACAGCCTGTGTGAAAGCTGAACTCTTAATATCTCCATATTTAAAAACAAAATGTAAAAAAATAATGGTAAATGGATTCGTTCTTATATAGCAATTTTTTACTATGAATGCTTTATATTCACACTTTCATTAATAATCAGTTTCATTTACACTCATTAATACTCTGATGGATACATCAGAAAGCAACTTGTGGTTACTATGTGCTCAATGATATTTGGCTCACAGACTGGAGCAGACAGGGATCAAACCGCCAACCTTAGGAGGTGACCTGCTCTACCTCCTGAGCTACAGCCACTGGCCCCGTTGTGTGTTTCTTCTTATCACTAAAATTGGAGCAGCTCCCAAAGGGGTCTTTAAATTTATAAGCTCAGCATTAGAAAAGTTTACAAACTAATGCACTGTTACTCACATCATCAGCATTTTTTAAATAAATAAATGACTGCACTATTATATCACTAAATTAAACATTAAATTAATGTTCCTGTGGTGAAAACGTTGACATATTCCACGTTTTCACCATAGTTTAAACATTAGCTCATTGAGTCATAAGGTATGATGTTGAAAACAAACTTATGTCATGAGGGGCCTCTATCTGCATGATTTACAAAATTTTAGAGACAAAAACCCAAAACACACTGGATATAAAATTATTTTTAAAGGCTCTATTGGTGGAGTTTTCCTTTAATCACTAAAAGCACTGTATGTGAGCTAGGGTTTGATGGGAAAATTGCTATTAAATAGTTTTAAATAATCCTGAATACACAGCATAGTAAAGGATCAGTACAAAAACAGTTTCTGCACACTAACAATACAATACAGCACCTATGAAGTTGACTGCAAGTTCATATTTAGAGTGATCATGTTACGTCTGGCATGGCAGACGTGTGGAGTTGGAGAATAGGACCCAAGATGCAACTTCTGATGAGAGTTAGCTTTATTTTATAAGGTGGGTGAAAACAAACAGAAACGGCGAGGCGAGAATACAACCTAAACTGGAAAAACTAACAAAACAAACCTGAAACCAAAAACAGAGATGCAGGGAGACACTGAGAGAAAACATGAGCTGGAGGGAGCTCACGTAGACGAACCAGCAACACACACGAAAACACAGGGCTAAAATACACACAGGGCAATCAGGGAATGGGAAACAGGAGGGAGACGTGGCTGGGATTAATTGGACATAACGAGACAAGGGGAAGCAAAACTAGAAACACTGACAAGAGGCACAGACCTTCAAAATAAAACAGGAACTCACACATGCAAAGCCACAGACTAAGAAACACAGACTTTACACAGAGGAATACACAGGCAGAAATGACTAAACACTAAACTGAGGAAGAACAGATCCAAAAACCAAAGAGCAAGAAAACCAGAACCAAAAGACATCACAATAATAGAAAACACAAAACGCTGGGTCAAAAGACCCAGGATCATGACAGATTATGCAAAATGGAATTGTAACAGAAGTACTCAAAAATAATTTTTAAGAACAGCATAAAAATTTTTAAACTGGATTACAAATTCAATTATTTTCGCACTCACAATAATTTGTTGTGTTTATCTTACTAGTATGATGTGCAGAGATCAGAGCACAGTCCATTTGAATTCCTTGGTAAAATTATATGATCGTAATCAAAGGAGCTTGCAAAGAAAAGCGTCTGGACTTCTTTAAGTTACTTGAAGACGTTTCACCTCTCATCCGAGAAGCTTCTTCAGTTCTAAGGTCAAATGGTGGAGAGTCCCAGATATAAACCTAGTGGGAGTTTCCCCCCACAGAGGGACAAAAGGACCGCCTTATGATCCTCTAATCGCCTGAGCCAAGGTGTGAAACTGGGTGTGGGTCCCAATCAGCCAGAGTTTCGGGCCTGATTGGGACCCTAACCCTAACCCCCTAACCCATCCCACACATGGGAGCACAGCTGAAACACATGAACCTAATGACTAACTAAAACACAATGAACAAAGAACACTGGAGTCTTTCAAAATAGAACAGGAAACATGGAGACGTAGACGTGACACATGGGGAACCTGATAAACCATGAACTAAACTGCAAACTACGCATGACCGAATAACTAGATAACTGAAAAGAAACTCGAATACAGATGAAATAACAAAATAACATGAAACTCAGAAACACTGGGTCACATGACCCAAGACCATGACACTTGGGGGTCTAAGCCCACACATTAAAGTCACTGTGCCTCCTCAGCTGATACATTTCAACTGTAAGTTATTGTGATTCATGTTGTGTGGTAATGGAAAACTTGTGGACAATAGGTTACTGCAGTGCAATTTTACTTTAATTATTTTATTAGTGGTTCAGCATTTAAGCTAGTTGTATAGCATGACCCATGAAAATTGTAAAATAAAAAATACAAATGTAATGTTGAGGAGAATGTGCACTCAAAGTCAGCATTTCTGGTGCATATGTCTAGTTCATATGGTCTGCAAACAAAGTTGAGTTAGCAGTGTGAAATCTATGCACATACACAACATTTAAATTTTATAACACAAAATCATCTCCCTGACCTGTTTCTTTTCAGGCCACTTGAGCTTGAGGAACACAATCGTGTTGTTCCGTCCAGGATTCAGTTCTTTCGGCAGCTGAACGCTCACTGTTGTGCTTGGAAGAGGATCATATGATGTTTCCTATATTATCAACACAATGCCAAAAACAAGAAGAGAAACATTCATTCATGTGAATGCCTGTGATAACACAATGAAACTCAACTAAGACTGATGGGTATGATTTCTTTGTTGCGAAAAAACTAAAATAATGTTCTGACAATGAATATTAGGAAAATAATTCAATATATTTAAGCATCTAATCTGGAACTACATAACACATCATTAAGATTCATACTCTTTGAAGCAGCGCCAAATTTTAATCTATAAAGTAAATGTTGAGGTGTTACATAGCAAAAGTAATAATATACAACCTGTTTTGTTGCTTATGAAAAATGTAAGCAATATACATGTACACTGTTTGTATCCTATTGATTTCCCAATGTCAAACATTCCATCTTATTTCTTTACAGTAATAATAAATATTTTCATATATAAAAAAAAATCATAACCAGAAAATGAATGTATGTATGCACATCCTTTTAAAGCAAGTTAATTACTGTCACAATCATTTTTAAATTAATATGAAATCGGATTTTTTTTAAATACCTTATCACTCGCATGAATATCGAAGCCATTGAACATGTCATTGGGTTCATACTGGAGAGCAACAACATGGTCAGAAGTCATTGATAAATGGTGCCCGTTTATTTTTCCTTTCGCTATGAACTCTTCTAGTTCCTCAATTGTGCTTGTGGAAAAGGACAAGAAAATATTAGCATGACTCATTTTGCTGTCTCTCATTAATTCTTATACTACACTATAAGCCTTATATACCTTAAAATCTTAACTCTGTGTTGTACTCCTACGTACATAAAACTCCAAACAATTGAAATAAAAAAGTATGCTGTGATTTGGAATGAGAGTGTTTACTTGATAGTTTCCTCAAGACTTCCAGTTTCCAAAATCTTGCCTACATGGTTCATACAGCAGCAGGAATCATCTGTAAAATAACATCAATTTTCACATTTTTACTACATTCAATATATTAATTTAATATCTAAAAGTCCTACAGGAGTTCTCCCATTTTCACCTGTAAACTCTGGTACATTTTTATTTACTGTATTACCCAAGAACAAAGATGCGTGGGACTTCCTCTGCACTTTATTAAAAGAATATCCGCTTTACGGTCTCCACATTCACAGGCAGTGTTTGACCTCGATCTTCTCTCTAAGCACTCAGCTCATTTTCATCAGTCAATGTTTTACTCTTATTAAATTCCTTGTCATTAGGTTGTGTACCAACTGCTTTCAACATGCTGGGAGAGTTCCAGATTAAAGGCCTATGGGAGTGTCCCCCCAGAGGCACATGGACTCTCCACCATTTGACCTTAGAATTGAAGAAGCTTCTCGGATGTCATTTGAAACGTCTTCAAGCAACTTGAAGAAGTCCAGATGCTTTTCTTTCCAAGCTCCTTAGACTACAATGACCTGGATGACTGAGAACCTTCATAGACAAACCTCAAGAACTTCTGAAAGTTTTTGGTGTTTTTCTGGAAAGGCAGCTAATTTTGTGTTACTTTTCAAGTACCTTGATTATTTCAAATGTTAATAATCAAAGACAGTATTTTGGCTGCTGCGTAGACTCACAACTTAGGAATTAAAAAATGCATATAGCAGACATAGATTTAATAAAAAAAATGTAATTTATTCAAATCCGACATCTGCGTTGAGATTTAGGTTGTGAGAGCGTCTGTGTTGAATGGAGAAGTTTACTCTGACGCCTCTGTCTTTTTAAATGGAGGGACAGTGTTTGTATATGTAAGCATGTAAAAACTAGATTAACAGCAACAGCAATTTGTCTATATCCGCCATTGCAGAAATAAATTTTTGTAAAGAATAACCTAACGTCAAAAAAGGCACACACCTTTGATGTTGCGTGACTAAAGCAGTGTCTCAAATCAGGGGCTGCATCCTTTAGAGAACCTGGCTTTCGTGGTCTACACGTGGGCCAGGTCCTCCAAAGACCAACAAAGCCGGAAGTGCGAATCTGTGAAATTGGACAGTGTAGCCTTCAGATTTGCGTCACCGCTGTCTCAACGAAATTTAATAAACTCAGCCATCTACTCCTTCAACACGTTCTCACTCCCAAAGCGTAACATTTTACACTAGGTGACAAATCGTCAACATATTACGTTTTCGGCTACCCACCACGTTCCTAAATGACGACCTCGGAAAAATGAGGAAATATGTGAAAATATGAGAACCGTATGGACTCAATCTACACATGTTCGCTCTTTCTCTTCAAATCGCTTAGAAACACGCTATTTAACATCATCAAAGTCCTGGTTAAGATCAGGAAAAAGGTTATGGTTAGGGCTAGGGATAAGGTTAGGTTTAGGGCTGGAATACAGGGCTGGAACGTCTATTACCGGGAGCGTCATTGCACTGGATTTTCGGCCATAACCCGCCGCGTACCATAAGAACGCCGAAGGTCTCCTTTTGCGTTCCTCAGGAACGCCGCGGGACGTGACAAAACGTCGACATGTTACGCCTCGGGAGTGAGAATGGGCTGACTCCTTGCTATGTAAACTATAACAGGACACAGGAGTAAATTCTCCACCATCTCACACTTCTGTTTAATCAGTTTTCTGTTTGACGTTTATTTAACTGTGTGAAAACTATAACTTTAATCTCAGCCGAACCAATTTACTCAGGAACAAATAAAACACTGAAAAAAGCTCAACAATAACATTTTTAAGTTACCTAACCTGAGTAGCGAGTAGTCTGAAAACAATGTGCCGGGAGTCTGGGGTTCTCGCCTACTCTAGTGAGCCTTGACCTCCTGGTCAGCTATCGAGCTGGTGGGTAACAGATGTCTCCGAAAACGTCAGGGTACTTTTGCAAATATATGATGTCTTGATAAACAGAGCAGATATTTGAAGTTTACACAGCTACATTCTCGCCTGATGTTAAAAGTTTTTTTTGTTACCCAGAAAGAATAATATTTCAAACGTTTTAGTTGCGCTCCTCCGCTATTGCCGCATTTGAAAAGTATTTTTATATTATTGTCCAAATATTATAAATAATAGTTTAACTAATAAATTATTGAAAAGGGTAATACCAGTAATATTACAACTAAGTAGCCGCTGCCATTGTAGAAAGTGGAATTGGCTGGGCTGCACTATGAATTCTGGAATAAGTTGGGCCACGAAGGATACACCCGACACATCCTTCAAATTTGGGGAAATGAAGGACGCATTTGTTGTCGCATTTGGAGAAGCCTTTGAATTGGGACAGCCTTCGTTGCATCGCTGTGACATAATCGGCCTTCAAATCCGGCCTCCAAAGGAGGCAGCCCCTGAATTGAGACACAGCCCAAATCTCAGTTTTCCTCTCAACACCTAAACACAAAAACGGAGTTTTCGAAAATCTCCACCATGGGAGGAGTTTTTAAAAATCTCCATTTTCAGTGGAGACAGAATAAGACAGAAGTTATTGTTTTTGGAAGTTATGTCCCTTTGGACAAGTTAACTGATACTCTTGGTCCTCTTACCTGTCATCATTCTCACACTGTAAGAAATCTCAGAGTGTTTTTAGATGGCTCTTTTAAATTAGAGAAGCAAGTGTCCACAGTTGTGAAAAACAGCTTTTACCAGTTACGTGAAATTGCCAAAGCGAAGCTTTATTTTCCTCCTAAGGACCTAGAAAAACGTATTCATGCCTTTATCACCTCTGGACTGGATTACTGCAGTTCTCTCTATTTGGGTCTTCAACACTCATCTGTCCATCGCTTGCAGTTATTCCAAAATGCTGCTGCATGTCTTTTAACAGGTGTTAGATTGTATGAATCGTGGGCAATCGTGGCTCGAGAGTTGGGAGTTTGTCTTGTAATCGGAAGGTTGCCGGTTCGAGCCCCGGCTCGGACAGTCTCGGTCATTGTGTCCTTGGGCAAGACGCTTCACCTACCGCCTACTGGTGTTGGCCAGAAGGGCCGATGGCGCGATATGGCAGCCTCGCTTCTGTCTGTCTGCCCCAGGGCAGCTGTGGCTACAACTGTAGCTTGCCTCCACCAGTGTGTGAATGTGTGTGTGAATGGGTGGATGACTGGGTGTGTAAAGCGCTTTGGGGTCCCTAGGGGAGACTAGTAAAAACGCTATACAAATACAGGCCATTTACAATTTACCATATGAACACATCTCTCCAATTTTAGCAACTGACACTGGCTCCCTCTCCATTATTGTATTGATTTTAAGATTTTTAAATGCTATGGCGCCTAGTTATTTAAGCAAACTCCTCAACATGTATAACCCCAAAATAGCACTGAGATCATCTATCCAGATGCTCTTAGTACAGCTGAGGTCTCGATTCAATCGTAGAGGAGCTCGGGCCTTCGCAGGTGCAGGGTCTAGACTCTGGATTAACTTGCCAGGTGATATTCGTACTTCAGAGTCTATACAGCCTTTCAAATCCCGTCTTAAAACTCACTTTTTTATGCTGGCTTTTAATTCAATTTCAGTTCATGTACCATCAGACTTGTTTTATATTTTTTATATTTGTTTGTTTGTTTGTTTTTTCTTACGTTAAATATATTGTATTTTTCCTTCTATTGTTCTTAACTAATTGTTAAGCACCTTGGTCAACTTTGTTGCTTTTAAATGTGCCATAGAAATACAATTGACATTGATATTGATTAAAACCTCCTACCTTTATTCTGACACCGATCCTCACAGGAACCCTGACCTCCTGAACTTTGATATTGCGTTGTGTTGCACTCTTTTTTTGGAGTAAGACATGCAGAGGGTTGGCGTGACAGAAAAAACACCAGCCACCAGAGAAGCTGCCACTTCATCCTGTGAAGCAGAGAGAATTCACTTGAAGGAGTGCCTGTGCTTCACAACCAATCATAGGCTATTTCATGGAAGATGTTCACCCTTTGACACACCGTTTGTGTCAAATATGTGGGTTGAAAAGAAGTTTGAATTATTCTGATTCAATTTTGGGTCACAAAATTGCATACGTAAGTCTGCACGTTTTCATCAAGAATGCTAAAGCAGCTGATCAGAGCACTGCTGATATTATCTCCATATGCTTCATCGACCACGATTCATCATGAATGAACCAAAACTGGTAACTTAAGAAATTTTATGTGATATTTGCAGCTCTCCATTTCAAAAAATTAAAGTCTTTATTTCAGCTTTCAGGAACAAACGTCACATTTGGCAGTTTGTGATAATTCTCTTCTCTTTGTGATTACAGGAGCTGCTCTTAGAATCTGACCTCAGCACCACACAGTGACAACAGACAAATATATATGTGCCCACTCTTTATACAAAATTTATGTATTTGTTTTATTATTGGAATAAATTTATAATAATTCCCTCATTAACTCGGGACATTCCTCCATGGTCACATTCAAGCCCATGCATAAACAACCTGCTGTGAGTCAAAAATGGGTGACACACAACAGGATGTTAAATATTATTTACATATTATTTACATATTGTTCTTAGAAAGAGCAATATGGGAATCAGCAGACCTGCTTCTTCACAATATCGACCTCATTGCTGTTAATAATAATTCAGAAAATAATAAATAGTAATAGGGTCAAGAGTTCTAGTCTTAGTGGAAACTCAAGAAATATTAGTTCCAAAGAAGAGAAACAGCAGGAAGTACAACAAGACACCTCAGGAGGTTAACCTTCCAAGTAAGACTGTCACGGCCAGGGGATCAGCAGGCCGCTGACTAGTAGCGTTCTCTCTCTCTCGCTCTCTCGCCAGGGCGGAGCTCATGGTGGGTTCACGCCCTCGGCCCACGCCCCTCTGAAGATGAAACACCTGGGCCTCATCAGTGCCGCCAGCATTTAAGCAGGGAGTGGCTTCTACTCATCGCTGGATCGTTGTGTGTGACTCGCGTCAGTGCAGCCCAGCTCTGCTTCCCTGCGCAAAACCTCTAACGTGTGTTTCCTTCTGTACATAGATCCCCTGGACCCGACTCTGCATTCCCCGAGCGGATTGCTTTTTTGTGTGAGTGTTTGGAGAGAGACTGGTCACGATAGGAGAGAGTCAGAAGAGGAGCAAGCGTCTTTTCCCTACCTGGATTTCCCCGGAGCCTTTTCCCTGTCACCGCTTTGTATATAGCACTACCCCTGCACTATTTGTATATACACCTGGTGGACCTGTAATAAATACCAACTGTGCCTCTGAGTCCTGCGTGTGAGTCCTCAAGCGAACCGTGACAAAGACGGGAAAAGGCCAGAAAAAGCCAAATTTTATAGGTTGACTCCACTTATGCTGCATCTCTTACACTACCACTACTAAAAGTTATATTAATAACAGAATTCCTGATATTAAACATTAACATAATAAATGGACCGGTTCTTACGTAGCAGTTTTCTACTCTCACGGAGCACTGAAAGCACACGACATGCCTCATTCATGCAAGCCCTTTTTATATGCCTGAGTGATTTCTATTGAACTATCAAACTCCGATGGATTCCTCAAAAAGCAACACGGCATTATCTTGCCGAAGGACACTTGGTATGCAGTTGTAGCAGCCAGGATTGAAGCACCAACCAACCTTCCAATTAGTGGATGACCTGCTCTACCTCCTGAGCTACAGTATTTACATTTATATGTCTTCATATTACCAAGTAAATTTAGACAGCCATAAAGACAGCCAAAGCATAGCCTACCTTTGCATGGTGCTGAGTCCCTTTTATCTGAGCAGAATCAGGAGCACAGCTGATGTGCCAGCAGGGAAAAAACAAATGAGTAACTCTGAAAAGATTGTTTGGATCTTGCTGACATTTGTGTAAATTATGTAAATTATGTAAAAATGTAAATTACTCTTTGAATAAAAAAGAGGAAGCATCGGCTGACAGACAACTAAAAATATATTCATCTCTTCTTTCATGGACACACCAGTGACCAGCAAATACAGGCTGACATTAAATTAGTGAAACTTGGACTTAAAATTGCACTTAGTACTCGACACTGTATTTACATTCTATAGAAACATTCAGCACTAAGTTTCTTTTTAGATGATACTTTTAATTTGATTTTTTTTTTATAACTGTGTGTTTATTAAGTTTTAAACTTTACACTGACACCAAGATTAAACAAACAAACAACCAAAAAAAAAAAAAAAAACCAACAACAACATAGTAGAACGAAACATAGCAGAACAAAACAAAACAAACAAACAGGCAACCCGGCTCATGAATACAGAGAAATAAGTGGAAAATCCAGACATTTTGATTATGAGATACGATTAACAACACATATATGTAGAATAGCAGTGACTTGCTTGCATTATACCAAGGCCCGTGAGAAAATAGCAGAAATATCCAAACCGACATACGCCATAAATGGGTCCCATATTTTATGAAACCTTTTGTCCCGACTATGTAGCTTGCATGTTAGGAAATCTAGTGACACATATTCCAATACCGTCCGGTGCCATTGAATCTTAGATGGGGCCGTGTCCGTGATCCAGTTCAAGAGGACACATTTCCTTGTGCCTAACAGTGCATAGAGCTGCTTTCCAAACTTCCCCCTAATTTTGTCGTTTGTCACTCCAAGTAGCATACACAGTGGATTGCATTCAGTGTCAGTGGTGAAGATCTTATCCAGGTCACACTTTATGAGGAACCAGAATTGTTGTATTTTCCGGCAGGACCATAGACAGTGCGTGAGGTTGCCCACCTCTATTTTACATTTAGGGCACAGCGGAGAAAGGTCTGAATTGTATTTATGGCGTTGAAAAGGTGATATGTGAGCTCTGTGTAGGATTTTAATTTGGATTGCCTTAACTTTATTACAGACGCTCAGAGATTTAGCATTCTCCCAAACTTTGTCCCATACCTCCTCACTGATCTCTATATTTAATTCATTTTCCCAAGTCCTCTTCAAATTGGTTGTGTCATTCACCCCAAATTCTGTTAACAGCCCATAACAAATTTTTTATAGACGTTCTAAGTTTTGGCTGAAATATCTGCTTTTCACATTTAGAGACAGTTTGATTGGTGAGTATTGTTGTAGCCCTCTGTATATGGTCCCTCACTTGTAAATATCTAAAGAAGTCATGCCTATGTTTTAATTAGATTTAATTTAAACCAATTTGTCATCAGAGGCTAAGTGCTGTATTTCACTGCTAGGACCCCCCAAAACCACAAAAAACCAAACAAACAATCAAATTAAACATAAACTATGAAATTTTCAGTTTTGTATATTTTGTGATTTTCTTCCTGTTATCAAGGTTATCAAGTTAATATTGAAGCCTGGAAGAACTTGTAAACAACGTGTATCTCAACCTGTGTATTGGTTTATCATTTCCTTTTTAAATAACTATGAAGAAAAAATATTTTTATTAGTTTATTAGTTTTAATTTTTGCATCGTAAATGATGAATAACAACAAAATGCCTGAATTTGATGCCAGGTCACAGACAGATCTGTGAGATATATGAACCTGGTACTGTTTTTTTAAACTTGAATTCAAGCCACCATCGCAAATCAGATGTAGATACATAGACCGACCATACATTTACTGACTGTGTGTTTGTTACTTCAAGCCCTGGGTCAGGCTGGTGACCTGTCCAGGGTGTACCTGGCCTCTCGCTCTATGGTAGCTGGGATATGCTCCAGCTCCCTCCCTCTTCCCCCCTGCTATCATGCGACCCTGATGAGAATAAGCAGAAGAGAATGGACGTAAATACAAATAAAAAATAAAAACACACACAAATAAAAAAAAAACATCTTCCGCCACTATTTACTTATTAGTATTAGTACTTCTTTTGTTGAATAAATACCTATTGTATATCCAAAAAATATCTATTGTTAGCTGAAAATGGCAAGTGGTGGAGGAACTTTTCAAACCATTCCTTTAGGGAAAGAAACAATAAAACACCACGAAATGATCCCCCGATTACCATATAAATACATTATATATTATGTTATTAATGTTTCATCAAGCTTTTAAACAGTTTGACCTGTCAAACCTGACCAGCTCCTGTCTTTGCTAATGGGAGACGAACATGCTCTTACAGTTTTTTCTGATTGCTTAAGCACATTTTTTGTAACTATTGGCTATTTTTGCAAAACTCTACACACAAATAAGAAAACCTGTCACCCAATTATCAAAACATTGTAGTTCTCTTGCAAAAGCGAACACAGCTAGATTAACTCTTCACACCTTCGTAAAAATGGTGTTTTCGTATCAAACAGTACACACAAGCCATCATCTACTAAGCACACAATGCGCTAACTGCACACTGATGGTATGAATAAAAAACACATCTGGCTTTTGCTTTCTCTGTGCACAAGGTAGGCTATGTCAGTTAACTTCAAGTACTATTATTCACACACATCAAAACAAACATAAGTGTTTATTTCCAAGTATAGGATTATTTGCAATCGCCATATTGACTATATGGGTTTCTTGTTCTGCAGTGAACATGCTTCCTCTGCCCCCAGCATCTGGTCGTCTAGCAATTCTGTAAAGTAACAATTTCAGTATTTTTACATCTATGGTATTGTTGTGCTACAAATCTTAGTGCAAAGTGACTGTACTAACTGATTCTCATTTCAAAATGTCCTTATGATGCTTGCTACAGAGTAGTGGCTCGAGTTAGGCTGAACCCGTTGGCCAGCTTCCCTCAGGGTCATTCCACGGTTGATTACATGGTCCACTATTGTAGCTCTGATGTCATCAGCAATTCTATTTCTTACTCTTCTTACCCTTCCTCTCCCCCCTCCTCGTCCTCCTCTCCCCCCTTCTCATCCTCCTCTTGCTCCTCCTTGTCCTTGTCGTCCTCTTCATCCTACTTCTTCACCTCCACGTCCTCTTCCTCGGCCTCCTCTACTTCTCACTCTTCCTGCTCCCTCCATTGTACTCCACACACAGAGCTTACCTGTATTATAGTGCTTAGGCTGATTGCAAAGTGAACTAATTATCTAAAAAAGTTTTCACAAGTGAAAGTGTGCCAGACAGTTGGCAAAATAGTGTTAATGATAGCCATACATGTGTATAATTTTGCTAGGAGTGTGTTGGAAATTTGGTAATTGAGTGTAAGCAGTGAGTTGTGCCTACAGTTTTGCAAAGTGTGTGTTACAAAATTGCAAACTGAGTGCAAAGCAGTGTTTGTGCTTTTAGATTTGCAAACTCAGTGAGTGGTTTTGCTATAAGTATTAATAGTTTTAGGAATTGTGCTATAAGAATCACAGTTAGGGTTTAAGCATTCAGAAAAAACTGTAAAACGAGAGCTGCAGTTTTGTAAGATTATGAAAAGCTTTCAGAGAAAATAGCCAACTGTGGCCACAAGATGGCAGTAATGTAAAGGCTCATTAATGCAAATGTCTAAAAAGCCAAATACATGGCAGCAACCCACTGCTGACTGAGTAATTCAGGAACTGTTGATCTACTGGGATGTTTCCTTTGTGGAAAAAATATCCAGTGAGCATCAGTTCTCTGGAAGAAAATGCCTTGTTGATGGCAGAGGTCAGAGCCGAATGGAGGGATATTACATAATTACTGTTCTGTAATTATTACCCCCGAAATTAGATAGTCAAAAAAAAACCTGTCATTCAATTGTTTTTATAATACTAAATTCATTCCAGAGTGTAGTATAGAAGGGAAGGAGGTCTGTATTGAGAGCAAAGGATATAAAAACACAGCTAAGTCTAAAACGTTTTACCCTTCACATTTTTTAAAGCCTGTTGGCTACATTGGAGTCTGTTTCGGACTGTTTGACACGCCTGCCTTACTCCATGGGTAATCGACTACCTCAAAAACCTCCCATAATATGTTAACCTTCAGGACTGTGTGTCCCAGGTGGAGGCCCTCTCAGCGCCTTCCTCTTTAACTTCTACACATCCGATACAACACCTCTAATTGTGACCTTCAGAAGTTCTCTGATGATACAGCCATCACTGGATGTGTATCTCAGGGGATCAAAGTGGAGTATAGGAAGGTCAGGAACAGACTTCGTCATCTGGTATTCATTCATGGTTTGGACATCAAGGTTGTGGAAAGGAAACACTGGGTTTATACACGAGGGTAACAACATTGTCAGAACTCATTGATGAAACAGTTCCTTTTATTTCTTCTTCCTCTAGAAACTCTTCTAGCTGCATAATTGCTCTTGTGAAAAAGGACAAGAAAATATTAGGTTGTTGTAAAGACTTTCATTATTTTCATACCACAAACTGTCTTAAATACCTTAAAATCTCAACTCTCTGTCGTTCACTCTTACATACATATTTGATCAAAGAGTTTTCAAAAGTATTAAACTCCAAAAGGGTAAAAACAATAAAAAAAAAAACCGATGCTATGATTTGGAACGAATGAGTTTACTTGATAGCGTCATCAAGGCTTCCCTTTTTAAGAATGTTGTCTACATGGTTCATACAGCAACAGGAATCATCTGTAAAATAAAAGAAATAAAATATATGCACATTTTCACTAAATTCAAGTTAATTGAGTCCTACAGAATCTGTCACATTTTGACCTGAAAACTTTGGTACATTCTGATTTACTCGTGTTACAGGAGAACAAAGATCTGTAGGTGAAACATTTCACCCTGAAGCATGGAAACAACAGCCTTCGGACAAAATGAAAGCAGCCTACCTTTCTGACACTGATCCTCGCAGGAATCCTAACCTCCTGAACTTTTATCGTCCATTGTGTTCAGTCTGTTTTTGGGGGAGGACATGCAGAGGGTTGGTGTGACACAAAAAACACCAGCCACCAGAGAAGCCAGCACTTCATCGTGTGTAGTGGACAGAAATTATTCGAAAAAACTAAAATGGTAGATGATAGCTGATGAGGTTTAGGTTTTATTGAGATATAATAGAACATAAAACCTTTTAATTTAAGAGATAAATTTGTGGAAGGTCTGTGGGCTTTAAGACCACTCTAAACTCTATGATGCATGCCTCCCCTGAGGTCTTCTTCTTTACTCGCTCCCTAGCAGCTCCATGTTCAACATCCTTTGTGTAATATATCCACTATCCCTCCACATGGCCAAAGTATCCCATCCTTGCCTCTCTAACTTTGTCTCCAAACAGCTCACACTGATAGATCTGTCCCACTGATAGATCTGTGTTTAATCTTGTCTATTCTGGTCACTCCCAATGAAAATCGTAACAGCTTCAACTCTGCAACCTTCAGTGCCTCCAAACTACACATCAAAACTAGTCACACTACATTCTTGTAAACCTTCAGTTTCACTTGGTGCAATCGATCTATCACAAATCCCCCCTGACAGTCTTCTGCACCCACCCCTGGACAAAAAAAATATATATAAATAAAAATTGCCCTGACATTTTTAGTTGGTTAAAACAGCATATGGTCCAGTTAAGTGTATACATACTATTTGTGCAATTTAAAAAAAAAAAAAAATTATATATATATATATAAAATATCACATCCATACACATAATATGTATATTGATACAAAAACAGTATTTCTTTCTAATCATGTTGGTACACCTGTTGGGTTAGGACATCTCAGTTTCACTGCAGTGCAGCATGTGACACTTAAAAACTTCACACTTGCTATTAATTTTATTTCCCTCCTTTCTTAGTTATGTCCATATTAATTATACCTTGCTCCGCCTCACTGTTTCTGGGGCTGCTTTCCCTCCTAGAGTACTTCTTGGTAGCACTAGAAACAGCACCCTCTTGTGTCAGCAGGGCTTGTTACTCCTCGTACTTCCGACCGTGCAACGGTCGGTTAACTTGGCACATTTTTCTTTGACTATTTCTTTTTTCTATTTCTCTTTCAACATTTCAGCTTTTCTTTGTCCATCTGTATCAACCACTTCAATACTAAACGTTGTTCTACAAGGTGCACAAACAAATAGGGGAGGTATGGGAGGGGGCCGTTACATTAAGAGATTTGATTGGACAGTGTCAGCAATGGAAATTAACAAATGGTCTGCTGTCACCGCTCACAGGGTCTGTGTAATAATATTGACAGCGAAAAAGAAATATTGGCATATCGGCCCACAGGTACATTAGCAGCCCTCAAGAGTACTGGAAACCTGAGGTCATACATACCACCAGCAACTGCACGTCCATCCCAGCAGAAGTAGGGAGGCCCAAGAAGAAGTCCAAGCAACCCTGGACCACCACCCTGAAATCAAAAAACATTTCTTTGACCACGGGTAAAATATTTTTTGTCATTCTATCTCAGGAATACCTCCAAATACCAATCAGGATACCGATTAACACTGATTCCTATCGGTAACGGTGAAAAGACTTGAACAAACAGCCTGTTGTGAATCACAAGTGGTTACTTACAACAATAAAAATAACATAACATCATGTTATGTTAAAATATAACATATACAATATAATATGTATGTGTAATAAAATGTTTAACAACATACTTTTCACAAACAATGCACAAAAGTATGTTGTTTTAAAAAGCACCTATGGCAGAAAAAAGAAGACTAACACCGACAGCATTTACATCTGAACATATTAACAATTATTTTTTAAATGCAGAGTAAAAAGAAAACAACGATAATATTGCAACTGTAATATTAGCATCAATACAGAAAGCTTACCTAGATCACCAACCTAAAGACAGCCAAAGCAAAACTTACCTTTGCACGTTGACGAGTCCCAGTTAAAATGATTTTATATGAATAGAGTGCTGAGGTGACAGCAGGACAAAGGCAAATAAAAAAAACCTGGAAATATTTGTAGGAACTTGTTGCCATTTCATGTAAATTATTTTTTAAATAAAAACGTGCTGACAGAGACCTATCTATCTATCTATCTATTTACACATTCAGCACTAAGTTATCTTTTAGATGCTAATTTATTCTGAAATTTAAGGCAATTTATCGTCACAGGCCAATTGCAGTATGTCACCGCTATGACCAACAGATGGCAGTAGTGCATCAAAACAACCTTAAAAACAACTTCAGCTGGTTGTTTTTCTTTTATTTAAAAAACTATTTTTATACTAAATATTATGAACTTTTTTCATAAACATACAAATGAGTGAACACATCCCACTTTTTATTTTCCATTGTGTTACTTTTCCACTGTGACAACAAAGTTCCTGAGTCTGTCAGGCCACAGACGAGGTTGTGGTGAGAGATGCATGAGCCTGGTATTGTTATCATATGAACTAGAATTAAAGCCAACAACTCAAGTCGAATGTAGATTTAGAGGCCATCTATATGTTTGTGTATTTGTGGCACTTCATGTTAGTCTGTTGGCAGCTGTACTGGCTCATCATGCAGGTGTCCATTCTGGCAGGTGGCCCTTACATTATAGAAACAATGAAAAACACTAAAGTGGAATAAACATGATCATACTGAATAAACCAGACTGTTTCTATACATTTACATTTTACATGTACACTGTGTACATTGAGGTCTTATAAGTGCATGTATGGTACGCATATGATGATATATAACCTGGTTTTATTACTGGACTACAGTAAATAGAATAACGGAATTACGCATTACAGTGTGTCTGATAAATTTCTGTAATCTATACAATAGCATAGCACAAAATAATACATATCCAAAACACTATTAGTATGTATTGCAGTGCTTATATGAGCTATTGTGTTTTGTGTGATTTCACTCTTCTTGTTGAGATACAAATGCTGCCCGTAAAATATGGATTTTTGTGTGTTTGGTTAGTTGATGTGAACATAGCTCACCTTCAGTCTGTAATGGAAGCAGTATCTAATGGCTGCTCACCTGGAGGAAGATCAAAACAAAAAAAACAAAAAAAAAAGTTGTGATAACACAAATTTTCTATTTGTAAAATCAGAAACGAGAACTACAAACCATATTAATGTGGATATTCCCAAGATGTGAAATTCCTATTTGTCAAAACATGTTTACTGATTTGCTGTCGCTTGTGTTTTTTTTTTAAATTTTTCACAAAGCTGGATGAAAATTCTTTAGCACTAGTTAACCTTTCTCCAAACTTCAATACAGCGCTTAAGTCTAACAGAGTAACTTTTTTCAAACACTGTGTTTATTTAACAAATTTGAAGTACTTGTGCTTTATTTTAGATTATGAATGATGAAACTCCTGAGTGGAACTGCTCCAATTTAAATTCACAAACAACAACAACAATAATGTTGTCACAGTTATATAGTTTATCTCAGTGTGTCGATTACATTACATTAGTTATGTGGGTATAAACTGATGTGTAAGGTCAAAGAAATCATGCAAAGCCCCTAATTACCACTAACGCCCATGATGAGTGTATGTACTTATGACCACAACTGTAAATACTCAACACACACGTGCAACACAGTTTACAATAAAAAGTGTTTGGAAGAGTCAACTTTGAATGTACTATATGCTGATTTGTATGTGCTGACATTCAAATTCTGAAGAAATAATTCTTTACAAACACTGTGCAAACTGATTGAAAACATCACCTCTTCCCATGTAAAGACCTCTAGCTCAAAGTTCACTGAACTGTTTTGCTGCACTATCCTGCAATATCAAGCACTGCATACATGACATATTCTTAAAACATCAAGACCCCATTAACCCTTATGTTTGGATTTGGATGCAGTTAAAGGGTTTTATTGTTAAACTGGAGACATTCAGCAGGGAGGTGTTTCCTCTTGTCTTAGATTAGATCCACTGATAGGGACATCTCTGTCTAAGCAACCTCTCTGACTGATGACAGGTGCTTTCATCTCACCCTAATCCATGCTGACTGCCTATCAGCCACCTTCTTAGTTTCTAAACAAAACAAAGTTTGTTCTTTTTTTGTTAACTTATAACAATAGCAGAAATTCTGTGGAACAATATTCAAGGAATGTTACTCAGGGGAACTTACAATATCAGTGATGTCACATTGATTGATGACTGAGTTTATAGAAGTATACTCACTTTATACATCGCATATCTTATAATTAGTAGTGTGTGTGTGTGTGTGTGTGTGTGTGTGTGTGTGTGTGTGTGTGTGTGTGTCTAATGTAGTCGATTATCTCGTTTTGGTGGAAAACCACATCAGTCCGACTAATAAGAGCGTCAATTTTCAATCAGATAAGCTAATACCGGAAGTGCGTTACCTTCAAAATATTTAAAAAAAAATCATGTATAGCTATCATTAATAGAAGATAGTGGAGTTATGCTACACTTTCGTTGATGCCTATATCAAATGTTTATCATGTTTATCAAATAAGTGCACCTTAAAAAAAGTATTTCCTTACCCAGCACCACTCTTTCTCACTCTTTCACTAAATGCCATCAGACTGCCTAAAACTGAATTCCGTATTTTTATGGACCCAAGTTCTCGTGTTAATTAATGTGTGCTATCTGTGCTCCTTTTGGATAAGCCAAAACATTATTTCATCACTTTCCTTCTTAATATTCTTTTTGGTGGTGAGATGAAATATTATTATGAAAATAAATTAGAAAAATTGGAGAGTTTAAGTTTTGCATCCTCTTTGACTCCTCCCCACAATCAAGCCCGACTATGTGTTTATTTTGAAAGGCACTGCAGGAAAACGCCGTTAGCGTGATCCAGGTGCAGTAACAGCAGGATCCGAGGACCATTGTCCGTCCCGGTCCCGGAGGGTGACAACACGGGACCTGTTTCAGGACAGGACTGAACGCAACTAACAAAGTACCGGGCTCCCGAGAACATTTCCTCCGAGAACAGGGAAAACTGGATATTTAAAGGGCAAAGAAACCGTCTAATATGTGTTTTTAAAGGACAGGTCCCGATCTGAAACATTCATATTCGACTGTTTACTTCTTGCAGCTGCTCCTGAAGGAATCGGTCAAGTGTGCTGAACTTTGGACTTTGCAACTTTGCTGCTCTGGTTAAATTCAGCTGCACTATTTTGGGCATTATTATCACGAGACGCGGTTATTAGCTCACCGGATCTGGACATGATCGCAGTAAAATTAATGTCAAGCTTTCCCGTGGTAAACACAGTTTCCTGATAATGGTCATTGCTGGTTCTTTTTTTGAAGTGCACGTTGGAGGTTACTAATTAAGGAGCGATTTTGATTTAAATTAATGAGGCGTGCGCTCTCGTGGGCAACTCCCGCTTCTGATAAGAGCTCAGTCCGCGAGGGAAGGTGACACTCGCTGCCAGCGGAGTAAAAAAGAAAACGAGTGAAGCTGTGTGCACTCACGGGAACATTTTGCTTACTTTTATGTAGAAATTTTAACTGTATCAGGGATGGAGCTGTTCGGCAGTTCGCAGATGCGCTCTTGAAGATTGCTGCAGACTGTAGGGACTAGTTTACTAAAGTTTGGGTTCTTTTTACGGCACAAACCAGCGAGTAAAACACGGCTGAGAGATCTTATTTAACCCTTGGGATCGAACTACAACGAAGGAGCTCCCCTCGAGCCCGCACCATGGCCACTAGCTCGCGGGACAGCTGCTTCTGGTTGCTCTGGAGACGCACCCTCCTCGCGCTTTGGCTGTGCGCTGTAGGAGCGCGTGCAGCGGAAGGGAGCGCGTTTAACACAGAGGTAAGACGGCACAGAAGATGTGAGAGGCTTCGGGCGCCTTTAGGCATCGCAAATGAAATGCTTTATTTTAAGCAGTCAACACAAAGCAGGGATTCTCCACTGTGTTGCCATAAAGAATTCTGTTTGACTTGGGTGTATATTTCTATAATGTCACGTTAATTAAATTAACCATAGTTGTGCTAAATGTTACTCATCTGTTAAACGGCGTACTGACTTGATAGTTATTCTTGGAAGCGCAATATGTCCATGCCTATCAAAAATAAGGCAGAGCACACGATCCGTTTACCTCCTGTTACACGATGATGTTGGTTTTGTATGCGTATTTCGAGGGAACATTTGACGGTCCCTCCCCAGCAAATGTGCATCAGACACTTAATTTTGCTTTTCCCCTCTTTTTAATACACGTATTTCTGCATTTTTCACAGTTTGAAAACTCTAGCACAGCCGGCGATAATGTAATACTGGAGTGATATATTGGAACACAAGTTTGTTTCGCTTTCAAACAAAAACATATAGTTTCTTTCTTTCATTTAATGTTATGAGTTAGCACAG
This sequence comes from Neolamprologus brichardi, assembly GCF_056152115.1. Taxonomy (NCBI): domain Eukaryota; kingdom Metazoa; phylum Chordata; class Actinopteri; order Cichliformes; family Cichlidae; genus Neolamprologus; species Neolamprologus brichardi. Next base: position 4,618,229 of record NC_142104.1, on the reverse strand, counting down.
ATTTAGGTATGGTTTCCTTTTGTGCTCTTTTTTCTGTTTGCTTGGGTGCAGATGTGAGAGTCAAGAGTGCAACAAGCCACTATTATGTCTGTTATCATGTTTGGGAAAGTCACCTGCTTACATGCGCGTGTGTCACCTGTTAATTACAGGTTAATTACACACACTGTAGACTTTTGATAGCCCATAAATGTTTCTGTACACATTTAAAACTTTTCCCTCCTTTAAACACACATCACATATATCTGCATATATCTGTGTGCGAAGGCTGGTTGGCAACATCAACAACACTTGGCAATAATAGTTCTATGTTGTAATTAAAACTTTCTCACAAATGATGTTTTTAGACATTTTGTGAAAAAAAAAGTCCTAGTATTGGCAGCTGATGGCTTAGAAATTATGCATCTTTTAGTAAATGTATATATTGTAGTTTTTCTGTTTTTGTTGTCCTCCTTTAATGAGCGCTATGCCTGAATGTAGGAGTGCTGCCAGTTAACTTAAGTAAATGGTTAATCTTAAGTACACACATGCAAAGATGCTTTGTGACTAATCATTACCTGAAGAGCCAAAGTTTCATAAACTGTTTTGGAAGCCAGCTCATTTCTCAAATATCCACTGGCTATTTCTTTTTCTGTAGGTTTCGCTTCCTTGTAACCAGTGAAACCAGTGGTACACATTTATTCCATGTGTACTTAGGTGTGTCAGTAAATGCCAGAGTATCAAGTTGGAACTTGAACCAGTGCTTCTTGTACCCTTACTTCACCAGTCCAGCAGTTCATCCATCACACTTGTTTGTTTTGAGAGACAAAACCAGATAAGAGTTGACAAAAAGTTGATCAGTGCTGGAGTTTCTGTTGTGAGTAGATTGACAAAGAGAAAGAGACAGACTGACAGACACTGAGACCTCCCATCATTAGAGGTGAGCTTGCATTACCAAACTCACTGACCTAGGTGTGGGGGTGTTGCTGTCTGGTTGTCGGTCAGTTTACAACATTTCCTGATTAGCTGTTAACATAGTTGTGGTGAATGTGTGTGTGTCTGTGTGTGTGCAGGTGTGTGCTTATGCACAAAGGCAGACAAAGAGTTTCCACATTGTGTGGACTGATGAGAAATTCCTAGCCGCTTGTTGCTAAATGTGCATGTGTGTTTGTAACAATTGAACCCATGTTGTCAGTTTAACCTTAGGAGTGCTCCATACATGCAGAGGTTGGTGGTCGGTGCATCCTGGGAACTGTGCTTTTCTAATTTGTTGAGGCACATACGGTTTGAGTATCTGGAGAAATGCTTGACCGCTTCCAACTTAGGATATTTTAAAAAAGAAAAAAAAAGCATGGCTCAGAAAAACTTAATATGTATGAAAAACAGGACAGAGATAAGTACTGTTACCCTCCAAGCATTTCTAGGGTAACCATTAAAATATATATACACATATATATATATATTATGCAGCTTTCTTGGGCATGATAAAATAACTCAAATAACTGCACTTTTGAAGTTGATAAGTTTTAGTGTAATATGTAGACAATTAGAATTATATGAATAATAGTAAATTATTGAGAAATCTGCCATTTTATGTAATAACAGCTAATATGATAAACAGGAATCGCATGTTTATTTGTGGAGTGCAGCACTTACTGAAGAATGACACTATATTTATATATACATATACACTTAGTGATTTCAAAATAATGGAGCAATAATTAGCTGCTTCATCAGTGAGCTTCTCTTCATCTGTGCCAGATGGTGACAATCCTTGTTCTGCTCAGTAAGCTTGCAGCAGTGGCTCTAGTTATCACCTGCTGCAGGTTAGCGTGGTTGTGGTGTCCCTGTATAGGGAGATGTTTGAAAGGTGGAGGTTTCTGGTCTGAAACGCAACTTGTATTCTTTGTAGTGGCCAACAGGGCCTCAGTAAACGTTTTCATAATGAGGCGATCATCTCAGTTGGCAGTTGTGGATAATAGTGAAAACAACAGGAAGTTAATATGTACATTTTAGCGCCTGTTAGCACCAGAAAGAAAGATTGTGCCATGTTCCGTGGTTCCAACGACAGATCCTCCGTGAACTTGTGACCTCTGGTTTCTAAAATCTAAGCTGATGATGATTCATAAAGCTAGGTTGAGGTTTCACAATGCACATTTATTATCCAGTAAGTGATGGTGACGAGATCCATCTTTTATGTACAGTCTGTGAGCCCAACTGAGCTTCAGAGCAGAACAAAGAATATTGTCACCTGCTGCTGCCCACAACAGTGAAACTGGAGTTTCTCTAACAGAGTCGCTCTTGATAGGCAAAGAAATGTCACCACAAATGTGACCTGGTGGGTCTGCTGTCAAGAACGTGGAGATTACCCATTACTTACGTGATCATGCAGTTCTCTCAAACGACTAAAAAAATATTCCACCCTTTACTTGGCTTTGCCCGCCCAAGTAAAGTCAGTATGCAGAAAACATGGTGACAATTCTTGTGCTATGCCATAAGCGCTATGATTCATTTTGCAAATATACAAATGCTGCCTTAAAGTAAATTATAATAGGCACCTCCACTTGACCAGCTAGGATAATCTTAGTGTTTCGCAGCAACACAAAAACTGATCGCTTAGTCTGAAAATCAGAAATTGTCCAGTAAATCTTGCAGGGTGGAGACTGTCAGATTACAGTATGTTATTTGACAACCTTAGAAGAAGAGCTGTTGTTTGTTGATGACTCAGCTAATTTTTCACACAATTTAATGGGAGGCAAGAACTTGCTTTCATGAAGGCTCTGATAGACACACTGAATAAATGAAGTCTAAGAGCATTCGCCATCGCTCACTATAGATTTATGTTTTGGTGTTTTCAATGTGTGAGTGCAAAATATGCTTAAATTTCAGTAGTAATAACAGAAGAAAGAAGAAACGAGTGTATATTGTGCAACGTAATCAACATACAAAATTAAATAATATATATTTTGGTTTGTTTTAAAGAAGCCAATCTGTGTTGTATTGTGTTAAAATTAAATTAAATACCTGTTTTGAAATCTATACACATATTGAAGTACTCTATCTGGAAGTCTGATCCTCTCTTCGGGCTGTGTTTTTAGAATGTGGCCTCAACTCCTACTCTGTCTGGACAAAAAGGATGAAGTGGGAGGTTAAAAGAAAAGAGGAAAAAGAGAGGGATTATTAGTGTGTGTGACAAGAATCTGAGATATTTCGATAAGCAGAAGGGAAACACAGAGAGGAACTGGATAGATTTGTTTATGAAAGTGGGAAGGAGGGACAAAGATGGAGGGAGTTGACGAGGAAGGTAGCGCTCTGTCTCAGCTGTGCGGCATGTGATGGCTGAATGTGACAGCTGTTCTCTAACTGGGACACACACACACACACACTGTGCAAATGCATGCTGGGCCTGGGACTCCAGGGCATGTCAGGAAATACAATGGACCCTCTTGTCTGAGGAGAGAGAGCTGTGAGCGAAAAGTTTTGAATAAGAGGGAGAGCGAGCGGATGAGGGAGTGCAGACATGGACATGATAAGAAAAGCTTGGTTTATAGAGAGAATGCAAAATGTGTTCAGCAACAATTTGTAGCTGAAACAGTGAGAGTGGTGAGAGGAGGGGGTAATAGGTGACTTATTGCAGCACACAAGTAGACTGCTATTCTCTTTGCAGCCATCCAATCTGCAAACTTCCATCTCTTCAGGTTCTGCACACTGTCCCTCCACTTCCTTGTGATCGACTATCATATTCACACATATATACTACAGTGACGGTTGGGGACGTGATGGAAGGGGAATGATATTTCTTATCGTGCATTAGAGACATTGTGCTCTTGTGTATATGTGTTTTTGTGTTTTGTTTGAATATGATAAACGACAGCGACAGCCGTTAATTCTGTTCTATTTTCCACAAGAAGTGTCAAAAATAGTGATGCAACTGTGGACTACTGTAGGCTAAAATAATCAGGGTTTGCTCATCATGTGTTTCAATGGTGAGAGAAACCAGTGCAAACTTGTAGATAGTTTGTACGCTCCTGTTTTTGAACTTCATTACTCTGAGGTAAAAATGCTAAACATCAGATCACTGCATGATTGACTCCACTGTGGATTACTCTAAACGTTTTATTGCTGTTATTATTTGTCATGTGAACAGCGGGTAATGCTGCTCAGCACTGGATACTCCTTTGAACTGCAGCGCAAGCTTGTCAGTTTTTTCTGTTTCAAATCACAAGTGTTTAGATCAGTTCACAAAAAGAGAGAAACAGAGAAGTCTAAATGAAATGCAAGTCTTAAGAGTTGACTGCTGAATCCACACCGACGCCACAACAGCTTCTGTCCGACCTCAGCTTTGTAGGGGTGCAACAATACTCGTATCGATATTGAACCGTTCGATACAGTGCTTTCGGTTCGGTACGCATGTGTATCGTACAATACTAAATTTTTGATTTATTTTATCAACGTTTCTTCTGACCATGCTGTCTGTGTTGAGCGCTCAGTGGATCTGCGTTCGACTACTCCGCCTAGGCTGCACTGTCGAGTGCAGATCCACTGAGCGCAGCGCAAGCTAGCAAGACAGAAGCTAAGCTGTTGCAACATGGCAAATTGAACCTCCCCCACCCTCATTCAGATCTGGTGTTTGGAACTATTTTGGTTTTAATGTGAAGTATGACCCTGAGAGTAAGCGCGTCATGGACAAAAGTAAAACAGTATGTCGGATGTGCCACGCAATGCTCAATTGATGGGAACTAGTGCATTAGCGCAGTTAGCTTGTTGACGCCGTCCAGCCCCACGCACGGGGCGATCCGCGGTAACTCGTTAATGGAGATTTGCCGCGTTATGGCGTTAATGTCATTTTAACGAGATTAACGCTGACAGCACTAGTGGGAACACAACGAATATGACTGCACATTTATGCCAACATCATCCTTGTGCAAAGACAAGTGGAAGCAGACAAAAACAACAAGCACGCATGCTACAAACTTTACCTGAGTCATTTAGACAGCTGTTAGCACATGATTCTCCTTATGGGGACCTGATATGTTTAATATGCTGCTGAGAATATAGCCCAGAAGAAGCGTATAGTATAGCTTTTATTTTGGAAAGAGCCATTTCTCTGTAATAAACTCTCTTTTCCAAAGATGAGGGATTTCTCGATCAGATAGATTTATTTTTTTTATTACTTTGTTTTTGAATCGAAAAAATATCGAACTGTGACACCAAAGTATCAAACCGAACCGAACCGTGAATTTTGTGTATTGTTGCACCCCTACAGCTTTGCTATTGTGTGAGATATGTCTTGGGCTGAATCTTCCCATAACACTTCTAGCAGCATGAAATATTTTAAAAATTACAATTACATGTCTGGATGTAAAATCAGAGTGTGGTTCATACCTTGATTTTTGATTGAGAATTTCAGTTTGTATTTTTGATCTGGATGGAAGAACGCTGATAACAAGACAAGAAATTCTTAATTGTTAAAGCATAGAATGAATTAGTTCATATTAACTAGCTAGTTATTGAGCATTGAGCCAACGGTAGTTTGTTTAAGGTCATTACAGGCAGCTGTGATAAGACTAATGTTAGATTTACATAATTTTTCTTTTTAAATCACATAACTTATTTCCATTATGTGTTAAATGAACCCCCACTAATAGACTGCACTGCTGTAACAGGGTTTGGAGAAGTGTCTGAATAAACTAAGCAACCAGTGTTAAGTGCATCTCAACATCATTTGGTAAAATTGACTTGTTAAAATAAACCGACAGATAACAAAGGAAAGCCTGCATGACTTTCTTGCATTTCTGATCCCTCCAAGTTAAACAACTACAAATCTCCTCTGTTTCCTCCTCCTCTGTCGGTCTCACTTTCTCTCTCACTTCTCATTTACTTATCCATCCTCTTGGTAGGACGTCAGAAGGTAAAAGATGGCAGCAGACCAAGCCTCGGAATAAAAGCTGTTAGTATCTTGGCTGACATTGTGGTGGACACACACAAATGCTCTTTCACTTACACACACACACACACACTGCCAGGTTTTACAACTCCCTGTATATTGCTGGGTCTGGTTTTGGCAGGTAAGCTCAAGGACTCTTTGAAAGACCATTTAATAGACGAGGGCCAACGTGCACACACACACATACACACACGAGGCCTCTCCTATTCCTTACGTTGTTTTGTATTCAGCTCAGCTGACGAGGGAAAGTGAGCAGCCAGGCAGAAGTATTTTACTACTTTAGACGATGGAGGTGAGGGTTCATAAGCCCTCATACGTCTTTCTAATAGCACTGAAACTCTGCCCTTGTACCTGACAACAGCCTGTTGTAAATATACATAGATTTAAAAGCAATGGGACAGAGAAAACACTGAACATAAAGACATGAAGGCAATTACTGTTTTTATCAGGTATTATTACAGCAACCATGTGGAGATGCTGATCACAGAGGAGAAAAGCAAGTGGCTGACATGACAAACGATTCTTTAGAAGGCAGACTTTTCTTTGATTGCAGAGTTTCTATCAGTGTATTGTGCACTCAGTGGGCAGCCTCAGTTAAATCCCGCTGGGCTTAGGCAGCGTAGATATGGTAAACTGTTCTGTGATATACAGTGCTGTGAAAAAAATATCTGCCCCTTCCTGGTTTCTTAATTTTTTGCATATTTATCGCAGTTAAATGTCACAAGAAAAAAACGAAGAAATCAGGAAAGCAGCAAATACTTTTTCACAGCACTGTATGTGATGTTACCTTCTGCATAGAGGGAAGTAAACTCAGGGTCTTTCTCAGCTCACCCACTCTGTGTGTGTGTGTGTGTGTGTGTGTGTGTGTGTGTGTGTGTGTGTGTGTGTGTGTGTGTGTGTGTGTGTGTGTGTGTGTGTGTGTGTGTGTGTGTGTGCATGCTTTTATTGGAATTCAGATAGAAATGGATATTTCTCTCCACTGCTCCTTCCTCTGTGTCTGCTCTGGTCATTTGTCCATTGGTTGCTCTATTACAGTGAAGAGCATTTGCTGAGTTGAAGTGAAAATCAGTAATTATTTTTACAGATTCTCTGTCATTTGGGTGATGTGTTTTTGACATTTAACATTTACAAATTGAGAAGTGAAACATGTGCAGCCTGGTGTGCATTCTCTAATGGCAACATTTTCTCAGATCTTTGAGTAACTGCAGCTGTAGAAAGTCTGTCTTTGTTAAATAGTAAAAACATACATGCTAAAGTTATTTGAAAGGAAAAGAGCGCCTTTTCAACAACAATACCTGTTTTCTTTGCCTTGACTTTGTAAGAGAGAGAGAGTCCTTAGATAAGTCTTTCAGGAAATGTAAGTTAGTTTGTACGTGTGTGTTTGCAACCTCCTTATCTTAAGTCAGAGGTGCGTCAGGGTCACATCCAGTTGACCTCTCTACACTTCTTCCTGCTCTAAAACACGAACGCACACATTTGCACACTTAATCACAGTGCTAACAAATGACTCTACTGCCAGAAAAGCTTTTATTCTGAGGTTTTCTTACCAATGCAAACAAAAAACAATGTTATTAGTGTGTAAATGGCAAGTATTAGATCACATAACCTTTGGTTAAAACCTGTAAGGTGGTGAATGAAGAAGCTCCAGGGCCAAAGTGCTTCACTGGCTTAGAGCTGAAATGCTTTGGTTTTTCATGCTTGAACTTCAGCTGCTCATTGAATAGACCGCAGTGTAAATACAAAGCTCTCAGGTGCTGTATAATGATCTGTTTGCCTCACTGTACTTTAGCTTTGTGTTACTTGTGTTTTCACTGGGAACCTTTTCATTTGACAGACCCAGACCAAGCACAGAAATACTGGAGCTTGTGAGGTTTTGGGGAAACTAACTGTGTTTTTAATGATCTGCAGCTGTATAACGTTGGTGAAGTACCTAATACATTTTAGTTTTTTTAACAAAACAAACCTGTTGGCTTCAGGTAAATAGAAAGAAGGTGCCGATTCAACAAACACCATAAGTTAAAGGGTGACAGGAGTCATTCACTACCTTAATTGAGCTCATGAAATGCCATGAGAACCTGGAGTGAATAATCAGTCAGGCGTTATGTTCCCTTTATGGTAGTTCATCGCATCTAATCATAGACGAACACAAGCAGGCAAAGTATTTCTTGTTTTGTCCACTGTGAAGTAGTAGCGTTTGCCCTTATGGCTTGTTTATTACCATCCATCCACTAATCCATCATTCGGTTTTCTTCCACTTATCCAGCTCAAGCTGCAGGGGGAGGGGTAACAAGCCTATCATGGTTATAAGATCAGTGTGAGACAAAAAGAAAAAAACATTGAAAAGGACCAGTCAGTTTATGCCTCTGAAGGAGTGGGTAAGTAAATAAAGGCCTTTATCAGGTAGCATTTTGCATTGTGAAAGATGGGTGTGATCTTGAGAGCTGAGAACAGAGACGTAGCTATAGCACATGCGTAACCAAACATGCACACACACACACACGGTAACAAATCCCTGAACTACCACTGGGAATGTGACTATGTGTATGAGTGTCAGTATCACAGACTACCCCAATATGGAGGGGTTTTTTCTGTGTGTGCGTGTGTGTGCATGTTTGCATGTGTGAGTGTGTGTGCACAAACGCCTGTGATATTGGGTTTCTACATAACAGGTGGAATAGTCTTTGCGTCATCTATGATTGAGACAAGTATCATGTTTTCTCCCTCAAGTCTGTCATTAACCCCCACCCTCCACACTACTGGGCTCATGCTCCACTAATACATCACATGCTGAAGGCCCCACTAAGTTTGTATACCAAGCATTAAATACAGCACAACTCACAGCAGAATACGTTTTGAAAGAGCAATTTACTTTTTAAGAGGCAGGGTTAACACAGTAAAAGTTATTAGATCAGGCGGAGAGAAGAGGGAAACAGACACACAGGGGAGTGTATTACCAACTTCCAGACCCAGCATGGCCTACACAAGCACACTCAGTCACATTTAACCCTGTTTACTAGGAGTGCAACAATACTCGTATCGATATTGAACTGTTCATACAGTGCTTTCGGTTCGGTAAGCATATGTATGAACAATAGAAAATTTTTAATTTATTTTATCAACTTTCCTTCTGACGATGCTGTCTGTGTTGAGCGCTCAGTGGATCTGCGCTCGACAGTGCAGCCTAGGCGGAGTAGTCGAACGCAGATTCACTGAGCGCAGTGCAAGCTAGCAAGACAGAAGCTAAGCTCGTTGCAACATGGCAAATTGAACCTCCCCCACCCTCATTCAGAGCTGGCGTTTGGAACTATTTTGGTTTTTATGTGACGTATGACCCTGAAGGTAAGCACGTCATGGACAAAAGTAAAACAGTATGTTGGATGTGCCACGCAATGCTTAATTACATTGGTGGGAACTAGTGCGTTAGCGCAGTTAGCTCGTTAACGTGTTGGCCGTCCAGCCTCAAGCATGGGGCTATCCGCGGTAGCTCGTTAAAGGAGATTTGCCGTGTTGTGGCGTTAACGTGAATTTCAGATTAACGCTGACAGCACTAGTGGGAACACAACGAATATGACTGCACATTTACTCCGACATCATCCTAGTGCAAAGACAAGTGGAAGCAGACAAAAACAACAAGCACGCATGCTACAAACTTTACTGAGTCATTTAGACAGTCGTTAGCGCATGATTCTCCTTATGGGGACCTGATATGTTTAATATGCTGCTGAGAATATAGCCCAGAAGAAGCGTATAGTATAGCTTTTATTTTGGAAAGAGACATTTCTCTGTAATAAACTCTCTTTTCCAAAGATGAGTAATTTCTGATCAGATAGATTTATTTTTTTATTACTTTGTTGTTTCAGCAACATTAAATTTAAAAACTGTACTTTTGAGTTAAAATATATATTTATAATTTTAATAAATGACAAATTAAAAAGGTATGAACATTTTTTTTGTATCGAAAAAAGATCTAACCATGACACCAAAGTATCGAACTGAACCAAACCATGAATTTTGTGTATCGTTGCACCCCTACTGTTTACATACAGTGATGAATGTGTTTAACCTACTTTGAATAGTTGACATAAGTGGACAGTTATCATGTGAACAGGTAAAACAGTACGAGGTATAACAAATGCCTTTGAGACATTTTTACACAGAAACAGGAAAAGTAAGCTAAGAAAATATATTAACACACTTAACCAAAAATATGGTGGGTCAGCTCAGGCTTGGTGGGAAACCAGGATTGTACACTTGCAGAAATAATAAATATGAGCAGCTTTCCCACAAAGATCAAGGCAAGTCTCTGTCATGTCAACATGTTACAGAAGCCAAGTAGAAGTCAAACGTTATGGTTTTTAGCTCTTCAGTGCTTTAACTGCTAATTGACTGAGAACCTTCACAGACATTTAACTGCTAATATGCTTATAAAACAGCCGTTGCTGTGTTCTTCTTTTTTTTATATTTGGTCTTTTGATAATATTTAGTTCTTTCTAATGAGCTTAAATTCAAATAAACATGCTCCAGGTGATACAGTTTTTTAAATGTTGATTATAGGCATGGCTGAGGATGTACGGTTACCTGCCCCAGGCTAGCAGACAGATGTCGACCATGCGATCAGCTCAGATCCTGTCCGATGCTATCAGCGACATGCAGCGATTCTACGGTTTGGAGGTCACTGGAGAGATCGACGCTCAAACTCTAAGGTCAGCATGACTTAACTGTAGTGTTTTAGTACAGTATATCCATTAATGAGGCCCAAATAAACTGGCAGTACACACGAGTCCCAAATTTTAACGAAACAATCCATTTTAATCTTTTATTCATTGATTTGTCCCAGAATGCTGGTAGAAAAAAATCCTCTGTAGTGTGAAAGAATAGACAGCTGCTTGAGACAAACTGCTCACGGAAATATAGCAGGACAAGAAGGTTTAATGTAATGCTCCCCTTCATCTCTTCTCTTGGTTGCTTCATCCTCTCAACATAAACACACACACATACACACATCACTTCTTTCATCTCCTACAGTGCCATGAAGAGACCCCGCTGCGGTGTGCCTGACAAGTTTGGAGGCCAGATCAAAACCAACGTTCGGCGGAAACGTTATGCCCTCACTGGACATAAATGGAACAAAAAGCACCTCACTTACAGGTAACAACAAAGACGAGCCGATCTGCCACAAATGTACAGAGAGGAAGTGAATGTAATCTGTCTGTTTGAGGCTTGAGTAAAGTCGGCTTTTATATGTTGCTTTTTTATGTTGCAATGTGCTAGAACTCAAACTTGCCTCGTCTGAAGATGTTTGCTCTCATCTTCTTCAAACTTTCCAGACACTGACAATTTCTAACAGCATATAAATGAAAAACATTAATGCTTAATACATTTTACTTCAAACTTATATTGGCCACTCTCCTTTTTCTATTTCTCTCTTTTTCCCCGTAGTATTCAGAACTACACTCCAAAAATTGGAGAGTATAACTCGTTTGAGGCCATCAGGCGGGCCTTTAAAGTCTGGGAGAGGGTCACCCCACTGAGCTTTGACGAAATCCCCTACCAGGACATCAAATATGGACGCCGTAAGGAGCCCGACATCATGATCTTCTTCGCTTCAGGTTTTCATGGAGACAGCTCTCCTTTTGATGGGGAGGGGGGCTTTCTGGCTCATGCCTACTTCCCTGGACCTGGAATGGGTGGAGACACGCATTTTGACTCGGATGAACCATGGACCATAGGGAACCATAATGTACAAGGTAAAAGATTCCTTTCAATTTGTTACATTATGGATTTTATTATTTTTTAGACTTTAAAAATCATCTTGGCTGATAATATAGGAGAACGTTTTATTGCCAAGAGACAGATTGTTGTTTTGTGGCTTTTGCCTTAAGGGTTTGGATATCAACAGTGTGTTATTTGGTTAAATTCTTTGTAGAAGTGGATGATTGAGGCGTTTTTGTGGGGGCCCAGCTGATGAGCAGTTTTCAGCACTGGTCGTGTCATGTTGTGCCGGTTGTAATGGATCTATATAACAGCTGTCCCCGTGGATTTCCCCCACAGCTAACTGGAGTTGGCAAGGCTCAGCCACTTACATCATCTCTCATTTGTCAGGCTCAGCTGCTCCACTTACCTTTAAAAGTGGACTCCCTGTGACATCTCTCAGTCTTTATCCTAATGTACCCCCTAATAAATTTGAAATATACCCCAAGTGATAATGTTAACATCTTTGTCCTGACTAGAGCCATAGCCATGACTCTCCCCTAAAAACAAAAATCCTTAAAATTCTAAAATAAAAGCTCAAAATGTCTTAAAAACGCATTTACTATTAAAAGGCCTTAAAAAATCAAAACTGTTCATAATTTAACTTGGATCATAAATATTTTTAGTCATGTAGCCACATTAGTAAACCCAGCTGGACAATGTTCTTACACTGAGTCAAAAACTCATAATTTGCCTCACTGTTAAATTTGAGCCAGTACTAGTATGCTTACTTGGAACAGTTATATTGTCTTTTATTTAAAATCCCATAGAAAAAAGGTTGAATTCTAACTTCCTCATACCTGAAAAGACCCTGAGGTGACCTGCCAAACTTTAAGATAAATTATTACTCACCCTAAAAAGCTACAAAGTATATTTACCCATTCTGTCTTAGTTATTTGTATACTGAATGATCACAACAGATGCAGAACAGATCAGGATGGTGCTGCACATTTTTATGTGATTTTGAAAATAATACTGTATCAAGAAGTGATCCCATTAGAGCAGCGGTCTCCAACCTTTTTTGCGCCACAGACCGGTTTATGTCCGACAATATTTTCATGGACCGGCCTTTAAGGTGTCGCGGATAAATACAACAAAATAAAACTAGTACCGGTACGAAAAAAAGAAAATTTATTCATAACACACGTGAAAAGACCCAGGAAAACCGAGTAAATGATAAAAACGATAACAAAATAACGCTGAAAACCGATAAAAACCCTGAAAACTATACATTTCACACCTGAGCCTCAACCCTCGCAGCCTGGTACCAAACGACTCACCGACCGGTACCGGTCCGAGGCCCGGGGGTTGGGGACCACTGCATTAGAGGAGTCACTAAGGAGCGACTTAAACAGGCGTTATGTCCGGAGGAAAAACTATTCTATAAGTCACCATAATGTAATAATTCTGGGTTAATGAGAGAAGATGCTTCATTTCTAACTTGGTCTGGGTGTAGATGCTGCTTCTAGCAGTTATTGGCTTTATAAAGACAAATTATTAGACGGATCATATTGAAGTAAGTCAAATATTTTATGCTCATATTTACGCCCTCAGGCATCCTTTGGTAGGATGAGCCCATGTTGACCAGTTAAAAACCTTAACAACAGTGACAAGCACTAAGCTAGTTCCATGCAGAAGTGAAGAATGACAAAAATGCTGTTGCTGATTAAATGGGGACTTTACTTTTCAAACAAAAGCTTTTTTCGGGCCTGTCTGTTATCTGCATATCCAGCTGACACACACAGCTAAGTATTGTGTGTGTTTGCATGTACGAGCCTGTATCTGTGTGATCAGTGTGTGTGGGATGTGTTGCAGGATCACAGGGATGGATGGAATGCCACTGTAAGTGGGAGTGTGTTCCACTTGGGAGATGTGGAGACTGGCCCTTTTGCTGCACCACGCTACTTACACCGCTTGAAAGCAAAGTGCTGCTAAATTTCATTGTGGTCTTCACTTTAGTTGCCGTGTCTAAGTAGTCAGTCTTGTCAAAAATGTAGCCTTTTATGTGACATGCAAGTTTTTCTTTGTTATTTTCTTTCAGAGGACAGAGGTCATGCAGATTGGTCTAGTACAGGGGTGGTGGAACTACAGGCCTCAAGGGCCAGTGTCCTGCAGGTTTTAGATGTGTCCTTGATCCAGCATAGCTGATTTAAAGGGTAAATTACCTCCTCAACATGTCTAAAAGATCTCCAGAGGCCTGGCAATGAACTGATCATTTGATTCAGGTGTGTTGACCCAGGGTGAGATCTAAAACTTGCAGGACACCGGCCCTCGAGGCCTGGAGTTCCCCACCCCTGGTCTACTATGTGCCTGATGGAGTGACAGTTGAAAGTTACAAGTATTTATTTTTAACAGCAACAATTTTCTTTCTCAGTTTTTTAAACCTTTAAATATCATATATGTAGTCCACCCATTTTCTTCCACTTTCAATTTAAGTTCATGTTGGATGGTTAGCAGTCAAAATTGTTAGCTACAGGTATGGATAAATACATTAACTATCCATCCATCCATCTTCATCTGCTTTATCCGAGGCCGGGTCGCGGGGGCAGCAGCCTAAGCAGAGAGGCCTAGACCTCCCTCTCCCCAGCCACCTCCTCCAGCTTATCCGGGGGAACGCCAAGGCGTTCCCAGGCCAGCCGAGAGATATATATTTATCCATTAACTATAATGGATAAATAATAACAGGTTAAAATTAGAAATACAATTACAAATACAGATCTCTAACAATTGAATGGATAGCTGTATGGATAAACCAATTGAATTTTTTTGCATAAGAAAATAATTGAGGCATAATAGTTTCAACTTTTTTTCAAAAAAATGGTCAAAAAATATGTGGATTAGCTGTTAGTAGTAACTAAAGTCAGTGGACTGAAAAAAGGTTGAAATAATAAATCAGTTCATCTGGTCCCATTTTAGGACGAGTTCAAATGAACACAAAGAAATGATGTTGATGAAGACTTTTAGTCAACATAACAGGGGTTATTTGTCTAATGTGCAGAAAGAAGATTATTCTTAGAGCAGCAGATGTGCTGAAAGAAAAAACGAGACTTGAAGAGTGACGTTAAAGCCTTAGTCAGCATATGCTTTGCTGAAGGGTCCTCAGAACAAAATGAGCTCTCACCTCTGACCTCTTTTTGAGTTGCATCAGACAAACACAGCTTAGCGATCAATAGTTGGGCATAAAAAATTAAAGACAACAGCTGACGATAAAAGCACAAATGCATTCGATCCACTCATCATGGTGTTTTCTTTCCCTTTCCTTGACCTCAGCTTCAGAAAGAGCTCTTTTACTAGGCTAAAGAGTTTTGGTGTGAACCATGTGACGCACAGTGTGATTAATCAGGCTTTCTGGCAGGGAAAACAAAAACAGCTTTTACACGTTATCCACAAAACTCAAACACCTTTCGCTCAGATAAAATGTGGTAAGCTGGTAACGGTAAAAGGTCAGAAGCTTTTGTGGTCAGATGAGACTGATGATGATGAGTAAGTTTCTGGCAAAAGGCAGAGCAAACTTGGGTAGTGGATTTTGGTTGTCTAGGTGGTGCTTTAGTCTGCCCTTTTTTACACTGATAGTCTCCCTGTGGCGGATGAATGAGGTGTGAGGCATGATAAACAAGGGAACAAAGCTTTAGGGAGTTGAAATAGGTCAAATGTATGTGTGTGAATTAGCAGTAGAGGCACCGGCTGAACCTAACCAGGCTAAAGCGTTTGAAGTGCAATCTTGCTTTTCTCTGTCAAACTGGTAGTCACAGTTACCTCACAAAGGGCTCTTTATCTCTCTTCATTCATCCTGAGCTATCTCCACCACTCTGTCTTACCCTCTTCTATTTTCTCCCCTCGAGTGTTAGCTGGCGCTTAGCATGCCGTGAGGACATTCATGTGACTCTGGAATTACAAGATGAACTGTGTGCATCCTGTGTGTGTTTCAAAGAGGAAATGAGGAGATGCACAAAATAAGGAATCTACAACACCCCCCCTTCTGTTCCACCTACAGCAGTGACATCACCAGTACACCCAACAGCATGATGTCACTGGCACCAATCTGACCAATCTGTATGGCCAATTATAGGGTGAACAAAATGGGTAGGAAGTTCAAAGGTCACTCAGGCCGGAGCCTAGGGTGAAAAGCAACAAAGAGGTATTGACTGGAAGGGAAGTACCCAGCTGTGTGCTGGCTTCGCTTTAGAGATGAACTTATAGAATATGACGTGAAAAATGTAAACCTGGTTTCTCTCTATTTTTCTTTTTAAAAAAATCTCAAAGTGGTCTTTTGTTCTGAGAGGATGTTGGTCTGCAGTGGTCACTACGTCACAGCTGCACAGAGTGATATTATTGCAGTGGCAGTGGATAACAGGATGTCTTGGTGGGTTAAACGGGACAGAAATGCATACAGATTCATATCAGCAGTTATTAGCTTGCCTGTGTGTGATTAATGTTTTAGATCTGAGAAGATTTTTGTGCGATAAATAGAAAAGAATGAACAGACGTTCCTATTCATTTTATCTGCTATGTTACAGATATGTAGACTTGTTATACGTTGTTCAGTCATGTATGTGTAAGATGCTCAAGAATGCGTGTTGAATTTTCCATCATTCTGTACAAAGTTATACATCCCCAGTTTTTTCATGAACTTTGATCATCCCTGTATGTTTGTAAACCAACAGTTTTTATGTATTGTTTAATATTTTGTGATTTATTTGGGATTTGTCATCTGTCAAAGACAATGATCAGTTTACCACCAGACAGTCCCCTCGCTCTTAGTTTGAAAGTTGTTAATCACCTAGCACAGTACTTCCTTTCTCGTGTTTTGCTGTGGGCTTGCTGGTCAGGTAACAGTGTTGTGGTCCTTGATGTCTCTCAGCTTCCTTGATTCTCTTATGGTCTCCTGTGGTCGAACAAACTCCAATTCCACCATCTTGGATTGCAGTTGGATGGACTACTCAGAAGATCGACTGTATGTTGGAGGGTCAATGTTAATAGAACTTGCTGCAAGTTGAAAATGACACTTGGTTGCAGATAAGGGTGGGCGGTATGAACGGTATATGGTAGAAACGATACAAATCTGGCCAATGGTAAAGATTTTGACTATACCGCTCTACTGCGATAGCACATGTTGATGGTGTCATCAAGCTGCGCCTGTTTTGGTTGAAAGCATGGCAGCGGCTACAAGCAATATCATCTGCAAATTATGCCAGGCGACAGTAATAACAAAGAGAAGGAGCACTTTTATCGAGTGGAAAAACGTTAGCGTTCATCCTCCAGCTTCACTGTTTATATTATGCTAATATTATGCTAACATAGCTGTGTCGCTAGCGATCACGTAGGACACAATTATATACCGGCTAGTCCAACTTCGGTAACCCTACAAAAGTCACTGCTGTTTAGTTTTCTGTCTTCATTTATGTTGGAAGTGATAGCAGCTGTCTCTCAGTCAGAACATGGCATATCATGTTTAGGTGGAAACCTGCTTCCTGCTAACTGGATTTAATAAATTCTGTTTTCATGAATGCCTAGATGTTAAACTTAATTGTTACACCTGGTAAAGCAGCAATGCTGATCATTTTATTAAAGATGAAATGATTTAGCTTTAGTTTTTAACTCTCAGTGATGCTGCAGTGTTCGTTTGACTTTGGGACCTGAAGCAGACGGAGTTCTTCGCAGGGCTCCTGATTACGGCAGCCGTAATGCTCCGACAATCCAACAAGTGGTGCGGCTTCGTAGCTTACCAAAGTTGTACTAAAACATTTTTGCCAGATTTCTGTACGCTGTATACCACATAAAATCGGTTCAAGGTTAGTAAGCACAACCAGAATTCATAGATAAGGCACATTAAAGGATTTTAAGTGCCCCTTATAGTGTGGAAAATACGTTATACAGAAGAACGGAAGATATCGCGATATATATCGTTACCCCACATGCTTCAAATTATACCGTGATATGGCTTTTAGACCATATCGCCCAGCCCTAGTTGCAGATGTGCTTGCGAATGCTGTAGAAACTACACATTCTGCCTGGAGGATGTGAAGATGTGTGCACAGCTGGTGCACTGAAGTGTAGTGACTGTGGAGACAAGCTGGGTTTACAACACAGAACTCTGTAAAGAGTGTTTTGCGTTTACACTTTGATGACAACATTTTCAGGACTCTAACAATGACTGAACTCTACAACACCTACGCCCCAAGCAAACTGAGCGTTCTGTGAATTTAAGAATCTTGATACATCCACATAATCCAAGAAACTAAAGATCCAGACATCTTTGTTCTTCATGACAAGAAATAAAATCTTCACAATAGGAAGATCTCTATGTTAAAGGCTATTGTGTCTGATGTTACCAATTTGTTAAATCCTCTGCCTATAAAAATCTCTCTATGTTGAGGGATAGAGATTGTGGAAACTTTAAGACTGGATTGAACCCACTAAGCAAGCACTGGGTGTGGTTTACTTTGTTGGGGGTTTCCATCTTGCATTTTGTACTGCAGTGCAACTTGAACTCGGTTAGCTTTTGTGAGCCCTTTATTTGTTTGCCTTTCTCCTCTTTTATTCTAACCTATCTCTCATTCATACAGGTAATGACCTCTTCCTGGTAGCAGTCCACGAGCTGGGACACGCCCTGGGCTTAGAGCATTCCAACAATCCTCTCGCCATCATGGCTCCCTTCTACCAGTGGATGGAAACGGAGAACTTCCAGTTGCCAGAGGATGACCGGCGGGGGATACAACAGATCTATGGTAGGACTTTATTTTTAATCCTCACACGTATCTTTTAAATGATGCAGACATGAAATCTTATTCTTGATATTAAATTGTGACTAGTTATCCACTCAGTTTAAAGTATTGTGTCTGTGACTTCCTGAAGGTCCTCCTGACAGCAGTCCCACCCAGGCCTTGCCTACAGTGGCACCACGTCGCCCAGATCCCAGACCACCTCAAACACCTCCTCGGCAACCTGATAGGCCCAGGACCACCGAAAGGCCAGATCATTATGGACCCAATATCTGTGAGGGGAACTTTGACACTGTTGCTATGCTCCGAGGAGAGATGTTTGTCTTCAAGGTAAATGGTTTGCGGATTAAGAAATTGAGTCTTTGTAAAGTTGTGAACATTAAATTCAATTCAATTCAATTTTATGCATATAACGCCAAATCACAGCAGCTGTGCTTCATTAAGCAATACATGGAAAAGTTCTGCCACCATGAGTTTATTTCCAAGTAGGACCTTCCTTGGAAATTAAGTCATCTTCCAGGAAAGGAGCTTTCATGACAACTCCACCAGTATATTAGTTATTATTTTCCTGAGAAACGAGTTACGACAAATGGCGTGTACGCAGCCAACAAGGGGTCTGTTTTCAATCAGGTGCTTGTGGATTGTAAACCCACGGAGCTGGTGTTCTTTTATGAGACTGAGAACAGTTAAAAGGGTTTGAGGGTTAGTCAGGTGTTTAAAGAGCCTCTGGGCCCACACAAAACATTAGCTGCGGCAGCAGTTACATATTAACTGAGTCTTAACCTTTATGAGATTTGTCTTGTAGATGCTAGTATTTAAACTGATCGTGTTATTGGCTGCAGCTCCTCTCTCATTATTTATTATATGGGTATTTTGATATTATTTAATCAGCTTTTCCAGTACTTTTTCACTGTGCAGGTGCTGTGTGTTCAATTGAATTTATTGAACTTTCAGCAGCAAGTAGGGCTCCATTTCCTCCCATGCATTTCAGATCTTCTTTCTTCTGGCGTTGGTTTATACATAGTGCAGCTCTGCAAAGATAAGTAATTACGTGTTTCCATGGGAGAGGCCAGAAAAGGTGTCCAGTGTTGATAGCATTGACTAGTGAAGAGAGCTGCAGATATTATACTGAGCGGGGCAGGGGACATGCAGGCTTTACTTTAAAGAAGCCTCAGTTTCACCTCCAGAAATGTTGCTCTGCTGTTTTGACGTCTGACACTGAACTGAAGCATTAGGGCTCACAGCAGCTGTAGATAGCAAACTTGATCTGGGGTGTTTGCAGAGCTGAAAAAACACACAGATGTGAATATTTCTTGCTTGTGGGATCTTTCATTTGCTTTGTAGTCCACACAGCAGACCACTGCACCCCCATCTCTCCCCAAATACTCAGATCAGTCTATGAATAGCTCCTGTCTTGGACTCTTAAGTGTGTGTGACACTGACCAGTCATTACACACTCTGAAATCTGACTGCCTGGACATATGCTACACACGGTCAAGCAGTTATATTTGTACTCTTGGGTTTCATCGCAGACGTTAATGTCTGTCTTCATGGGTTTCATTAAAGTCATGAGACATTATTATTCATTGTCCAAATTTAACCAGTTCTTAATGAGCTTCAAAAATAGAAATTACCTGATCAGAGCAAATGCAGGCAATAAATATATATTCACTGGTTAGATTTATTCATGTGGTTATATCAAGGTTTGTTGATTTTGAGCTGTAATTATCATTTATTCAAATTTCTCTCTATCACTCCTCCCCAGCTTGGCCTGAAAGTTAATTGCAAGGTTGTAATATTATAATACAGTCGTCTTTATTTCTTCATTTTTAGCCGAGGACAGTGTGGCTTTATGCGTGGAAACATTGGTCTGTCGGTCAGCTTTCGTCCAAATTCAAAGAAATGATATGTCATCGGTTTTCTCTGCTATTATTCTGCACAGACAAAATTGCTCCCTGAATGAGTAGGAGTCATTTGGAGCACACCAGTTCCACTCTTTCCTCTATGGAGTCCTGTTCATTAAAGGAAAAAAAGGTGCTGTCATTCTTCAGGAAAAGTTTCTTTCTTTTGTCCACTTCACAGCAGAAGGTCTCGACATAAAGAGAGCCAGCACACCGAGCAGTTCTCAGTAATGAAACTCCCACACTGAGATCTGCTCTAATATGGTCAATTCGGTAGGAAAGGAGCTGTCCGACCAGACACACGGATGAGCATCCAGTTGGATTCAGCCCTGTTCTGTCTCACTCACCAACACATCTCCAGTGTGTTCTGTCCTGTGCCGCGCCGTGCTGTCTGCGAGTGTGTCCTGCATGAAGGACAAAACTAGCAGCGCTTGCCAGAAAGAAGCAGCACCCAGCATTTTACTGTTATAGCATCCAGGACAAGCAGGGCTACTGACTCACCAGTTATGAATGAGTCGAGGGGCTGCTGGTTAAACTCTGTCTGCTGCTTGTTTGCAGTAGTATCTACTGCATGTTCACTAACCAAAGTGTCATGAAGGGTAAAAATATGCATTTTCTTTTCCTTTGTTTTGTGTCACTGACGTCACAAACAAACACCACAGTTCTTTATTAAAGTGCTATCTCATGGCAGACTGATCAACAGAGAGACTGCAGTGAGGGAACATGATAAAACCAGCAGAGCAGTGACTGACTATTATTAGCCTGCTAGTGTTCTGCTTTTGCTAGTTTATTGTACATTCTGATCTAATTATCCTGCAGAGCTCAGTTTGCTTGGCATAGAGGACAAAAAAGCAACAGTGTACGTGACCTCAGCTGGGGTGACTGCATGGATGACTTGAGAAAATATATCTTATTGCGTCTTTTTGCACGTTCTCTGAATGCAATTGTTTTTAAAGCTAAGGATGTGATATGAAGCTCTTCCCCTCCTGCACTCCCGTCATCGATTTACTTCGCTGTCATTGTATTTCATTGAGTCTCAGCTAGGAGCGAGTTCTTAAAACTAACTGAAAAGATAAGAAACTAAGCCAAACTTTTGTACTGTGTCCCCTCAGGGCCGCTGGTTCTGGCGTGTGCGTAGGAACAGGGTTCTGGATAACTACCCCATGCCAATCGGTCACTTTTGGAGGGGTCTCCCTGGCGACATTGATGCTGCATATGAGAGACATGATGGCAGGTTCGTCTTCTTTAAAGGTAAGCAGATAATACTGGTGCACATACCCATTGATGCATGCTTCCTATTCTGTAGATGATGACTATGATGACTTGTCTTGCACACTCATGCTGTTATTATTCTTACATGTACTCTCTTTTGTAAAGGATTTATGTCACCTTGATACCAAATATGAGAAGTCAAATGGGATTAATTCAGTTTATTGCTTAGTAACTGTAAAGAAAAATGCATGTTAGTGGATGTAAGGCTGCAGTTTTCAGCCTCCAACAATCAGTGGAAAGAGCAGAGATGACTGATTAGATTTTGGTAAAAAGAGGTCAAAGATCAGCGTCCCTTTGACCGCACATCCATCCCAATCACGAATGTGCTAATGAATGACTGGAGGAATTTATTTATTTATTTAATTTGGCACAACCATTCACTTAGACTCAAGGCTGAACTGATTAGATTGTTGAGGTCAAAGGTTAAGGTCAAAATTCATAACAACAACAACAACAATCTTTATTTATAGAGCACATTTAAAAACCAGCGGTATACCAAAGTGCTTAACATAAGAGACAGAGAAGTAACACGAGTATTATAATGCCTTAGCAAAGTATCAAATATCCTCACAGGTCAATGCCACTAATACACAGGGGTAATATTAAATGCATATCAAAATAAAAACATAATAAAAGCACAACCCATAAAAATATGTATAAGAAAAAATAGAATATGTCTAAAAGTCAGGTGCGAGCATTAACAAGCAGGAAAGGCGAGATTAAACAAATAGGTTTTTAACCGTGATTTAAAAGATTGGATGGAATCAGACGCCCGGATCACAATCGGAAGGTTATTCCACAACTCTGGTGCAGCCAGGGCAAACGCCCGGACACCTCTAGACTTCAGCCGAGATCTAGGCTGCACCAAGAGTAACTGAGTGGATGATCTTAATGCTCTGGCAGGAACATACGATTTAAGGAGTTCCTTAAGGTAGCTCGGTGCTGTGTTGTTGGTAATTTTAAACGTAAGCAGCAGTATTTTAAATTGGATGCGGTATTTTTCATAATAAAAAAATTCATGCATTGGGCATTTATGACAAGGCATGCAGGCTTGAGAAAGTAATTCTAGGTTATGCAGTTTAAAAAATAAAAAGATAAAAGTTAGATAAAGAGATAAGAGATGTGAGATAAACACATCTGTATCTAGTGTGTAGGTCCAGGTGTTATCATAAATGTCAGAGTTGAAATATTCTATTTGTTTCACCTTTATAGATCAGGTATTTACTTTTTCTGGACATATGGACCATAAATATATCTCACATAAACATGTGCGCTCTCGTGCATAGAAAACAAAAAAAACCCTCACATCTGGTTTCTTTTTTACAACCCGAGTACAGTTTCAATCCATTATATGAGCAGTAAAACTGACTGCAGCTTTTTCTATCTCCTACAGATAATGTTAAAGATTTTCTTAGTCCCACTTCCTTAAGAAAGCAGCAGTACATAATGCGTTCACCATGCTGAGTATTAATCTTTTTTAGAACAGCTCATTATTTTGGCACAGACTCTGAGAGCAGCTTGTCTTTTACAACAGCGAATAAAGTTGAATGAAAAAAGAAGAACTCGGCTGTTGATAATGAGGAGAATGATGTCATCGGCAAGACTCTGCATGACATTTGGCAAGAAGCCATTAAGCAAAGGAAGAGTGAGACAAAGGAAGAGGAAAGAGGGAGAGAAGAAAGGAAACTGGCAGAGTATAAGATTAAGGGGGACAAGCACAACAATAGGATGCCTATTATGAACACCTGTATTTAAACCCATCGCATCAGTCAATACATTTACTTTCTCTGGCGGTGACTAAAGCAATCACTCATCACTGTTGTGCACAAGTTCTTGCAGACTTGTGAAATACAGTTTTCAATCATGGGCCAAGAAACAAGCACAGCTTCAGGCACAACCAGCTGATCTTAAGACAAGCCCACATCAGCTGATACCGTTCAACACCTCCAAGTTCCAAACCTCAAACCTGCGCTCTTTATGGTGCATCTGCAAGTCACTTCTCAACCCACCTCAACTCAATCCTAAGTTTTCATGATACTTTGACTCAGTGACATATCTTTGTGATTAATGAGCTACTACTTTAAATTGAAATACTAAAACAGGTTTCACTTAAATTGTGTGTCAAAGCTGATGAATTTTGTGGCTCCGGCTAAGACATGTTTTGTTATAAACTCTGGATTATAGTAGTCTCGACTGTTGTAGCTACAAATAACGGCCCAAAAGGATTTTCTTCCTTTGGTGACTTTGGGATCTGAAATGTGGTTTTGAGTAATATTAATGGCAACTGTTTTAATTCAGACACCAAATATTAACACTGTACATGTTTTTACATTAGGGCTGCCACAAACGATTATTTTGATAGTCGACTAATCAGATCATCATCCATTGGACGTAAAACGTACAGCTTATTGCACCAGCAGCATCTGCTCTTATATAACTATCATTAGCTTACAGCTTTAAGTGTTTAAGGTATGTGCTAACTAAAAATAAAGACAAGGTGATAGTTTATTAAATTTTAATGAAATTTGCAGATTGTTTCGGTGAAGTTTAATAAACTCCTTGCTATCTAAAATATAACAGGACACCAGAGTATATTCTCCAGCATCTCACACTTCTGATAATCAGCTGTCTGCTTGCCGTTTATTCAGCTGTGTAAAAACTATAACTTTAATCTCATCCAAACCGATTTACTCAGGAACAAATAAAATACTAAAAAAACCCAAAACAATAACATTTTTAAGTTATCTAAATGACTTGTATATGTTTAACCTGAGTAGCGAAAGATGGCGGTGGGTTTGAAAACGATTTGCCGGGAGTCCGGTGTTCCACGGCTCTAGTTAGCCTAGCCCCCGGCTAGCTATGGAGCTAGTGGGTAACAGACGTCTCCGAAAACGTCGGAGCGCTTTTGAAAATATGCGGTGTCTTGATAAACTGAGCAGATATTTGAGGTTTACACAGCTACATTCTCGCCTGAAAATATGTTAAACGTTTATTTTGTGACCCAGAAAGAATAATAAGAGTAATATTAAAACTAACTAGCTGCCGCCATTGTTGGAAACTGAGCTGGGCTGCGCTATGAATTCTGGGACACAGTTTCTTCTTCTTCTTCGGGGTTTAACGGCAGCTGGCATCCTTGTACATGCAGTGCTGCCATCTTCTGTTTCAGTCCGTTATTACACTCTTAAATACTACTACTTATTCCTGCGTCTTTTGTGATCTTACAAAGCTTCAAACGACGCGTCGACTATTAAATTAGTCGTCGACGATTTTGATAGTCGACGTAATCGTGACTAGTCGGCTAATCGTGGCAGCCCTATTTTACATTAGCAATAAACTGAACTGTTTTTTGTTTGTTATTTTATATCCAAACTAGAAACTAGAAGCACAGAAAAGCCAGCCAACCTGACAAATCAAACTAAAGCACAATGGAGACAGTAAAGAAACCCTGACACACAGTCTAGAGATCTGCTCATGCAGAAAAATTGCTGTTTCTACCGCTCCACCAGCCCTTCAATCAACCTGTAAGGCTCCTGGGTATATTTTTTCATCACTGCCCAGTTTCTACATTCGAGCTCATCGCTTAAGCCAAAACACAAAGTCTTACAATATTCTGCTGTTGTACAAATATCCTGCATCTGTGCATTCTCTGAAATACAGTAATACATGGATGAATTGATGTTTGTATTGTACTGATTTACTGTAGTGCGGTAAAGTAAATATTTACTGTAAGCCAGTTGCACAGCTGTTGTGTTACCCAGAGGTTTCCCTGCTGCTCCGGTCCAAAACAAGGCCAGCTGTAATAGAAACAACATTGTTCATCCCCGTAGAAAAAGATTTCCAGGGGAAAAAAGGCATCGTATTTTTATGTCACTGAAGTGCTCTGGCATTGCCTCGAAAAGCTGTGGAGTAAGTCATGGGATTTTACATGAGGGCTGTGCGCCGCAGGAACCCTGGGAAGCATTGCGTCAACCTCTTGTTCTATCCAGATGCTGAGTGTAGAGCTTTCTTTTTAAATGAGGAGCAAGGGGCCAGAAGTGGGTGGATGGATGGGCGGGTGAGGGAAAGGCAGAATGAAGCCAAAAGGAGATGTAATGGTGAAACACAGTCCCCCTGTCAGATACTGTGAGAAACAATAAAAACGTTCCCTTCAGCAACAAAATGTGCTTTAGCCTGACATGAGACAAGCCACTCCTTGTGCATAATTACAGGCCGAACCCAAACTCTGTAGTCAGGGATGTCGTACTCACTTCTGCTGAGGTTTTTTTTGATTGCTTGCCAATAATCCATTATTGCATTCTTATTATTTACAAGTGTGTGTAAATGCTGGTTTGGTTTGTGGGACTGTTCTTAACCGTAATTGCTAGCAAATTAAACATGTGTGCACGAGCATTCTCGAAGGTTTATGATGTGTGGGTAACCATATATATGTCATATACAATGTGATTGTGTGTGGTAACATTTTCCATATAAGGGGAAGAGTGGATAGGGGAATGCTCCAATGTATACATCAGAAAGCATCACATAAAATGTCTCTCCTCTCCTCAGGAAACAGATTCTGGCTTTTCAGAGAGGCTAACCTGGAACCAGGCTACCCACTTGAGCTAGTCGATTATGGTATAGATATTCCCTACGACCGAATAGACACAGCCATCTGGTGGGAGCCATCCGGCTACACTTACTTCTTTCAAGGAGACAGGTAATATAGTCCTATACTCTGTCTGAGTGACACTGAACTGTGAGTATATTGCATTAAAAGGATATCAGTAGTTTGGTTGCTTTTGGCAAGTTTTTGCAGGGTCACTTAACAAATCAAATGTTTAATCTAAGGAGTGTTAAACACAATAGGGTCATGTTTATCACTGTGTAGCATCTCCTTTGTTTAACAGCAGTCCACAAATGTGTGGGAACTGATGTTTACAGACTCAGAGACCACTTGCTGAAATTTTCAGAGAGGAATATCGTCCCACTCTTGTGTGACGTGGGATATGATCTGCTCAACAGTCCTGGGCCTTCTGTGTCGTACTGTTCGTTTCATGATGTGCCAAACATTTTTAGCTGGTGACTGCAGGCAGCCCAGTTCAACACCCAGACACTTCTACTACAAAACCTCCCTTTGTAAGAGATGCAGTTTAACATTGTCTTCTTGAAATATATAATTTCTTCCCTTAAAAAACAAAAAAGGGCATCTGGTGGGAAAATTTGTTTCTGTAAAACCTGTAGAAAACTTTCAGTGCTAATGGTGCCTTTCGATGCCTTTAGAGCAGGGGTGTCAAACTCAAATACACAGTGGGCCAAAATTCAAAACTGGAACAAAGTCGCGGGCTAACATTAATATTTATTAAAAAAAATCTTCCTCCAGATATAAGAATGAATCTTTTCTTATGGACTCAAATAAGTTTTGCTGGAAAACTGAATATGGAACAAGCAAAGCTTAATACTAAACAATATATACAGTGGGGCAAAAAAGTATTTAGTCAGCCACCGATTGTGCAAGTTCCCCCACTTAAAATGATGACAGAGGTCAGTAATTTGCACCAGAGGTACACTTCAACTGTGAGAGACAGAATGTGAAAAAAAAATCCATGAATTCACATGGTAGGATTTGTAAAGAATTTATTCGTAAATCAGGGTGGAAAATAAGTATTTGGTCACCTCAAACAAGGAAAATCCCTGGCTCTCACAGACCTGTAACGTCTTCTGTAAGAAGCTTTTCTGTCCCCCACTCGTTACCTGTATGAATGGCACCTGTTTGACCTCATCATCTGTATAAAAGACACCTGTCCACAGCCTCAACCAGTCAGACTCCAAACTCCGCCATGGCCAAGACCAAAGAGCTTTCGAAGGACACCAGGAAAAGAATTGTAGACCTGCACCAGACTGGGAAGAGTGAATCTACAGTAGGCAAGCAGCTTGGTGTGAAAAAATCAACTGTGGGAGCAATCATCAGAAAATGGAAGACATACAAGACCACTGATAATCTCCCTCGATCTGGGGCTCCACGCAAGATCTCATCCCGTGGGGTCAAAATGATCATGAGAACGATGAGCAAAGATCCCAGAACCACACGGGGGGACCTGGTGAATGACCTGCAGAGAGCTGGGACCAAAGTAACAAAGGTCACCATCAGTAACACACTACAACGGCAGGGAATCAAATCCCGCAGTGCCAGACGTGTTCCGCTGCTGAAGCCAGTGCATGTCCAGGCCCGTCTGAAGTTTGCCAGAGAGCACATGGATGATACAGCAGAGGATTGGGAGAATGTCATGTGGTCAGATGAAACCAAAGTAGAACTTTTTGGTATAAACTCAACTCGTCGTGTTTGGAGGAAGAAGAATACTGAGTTGCATCCCAAGAACACCATACCTACTGTGAAGCATGGGGGTGGAAACATCATGCTATGGGGCTGTTTTTCTGCCAAGGGGACAGGACGACTGATCCGTGTTAAGGACAGAATGAATGGGGCCAAGTATCGTGAGATTTTGAGCCAAAACCTCCTTCCATCAGTGAGAACTTTGAAGATGAAACGAGGCTGGGTCTTCCAACATGACAATGATCCAAAACACACCGCCCGGGCAACAAAGGAGTGGCTCCATAAGAAGCATTTGAAAGTCCTGGAGTGGCCTAGCCAGTCTCCAGACCTCAACCCCATAGAAAATCTGTGGCGGGAGTTGAAAGTCCGTGTTGCTCGGCGACAGCCCCAAAACATCACTGCTCTTGAGAAGATCTGCATGGAGGAATGGGCCAAAATACCAGCTACTGTGTGTGCAAACCTGGTAAAGACCTATAGTAAACGTTTGACCTCTGTTATTGCCAACAAAGGTTATGTTACAAAGTATTGAGTTGTATTTTTGTTATTGACCAAATACTTATTTTCCACCCTGATTTACGAATAAATTCTTTACAAATCCTACCATGTGAATTCATGGATTTTTTTTTCACATTCTGTCTCTCACAGTTGAAGTGTACCTCTGGTGCAAATTACTGACCTCTGTCATCATTTTAAGTGGGGGAACTTGCACAATCGGTGGCTGACTAAATACTTTTTTGCCCCACTGTATATTAGCTGTATAATACCAGTAGGCCAGCTCTAATAGTAATTTGGTATGGCTTCGCGGGCCAAATGTAATTAGGCTGCAGGCCAGAGTTTGACACTTATGGCAAAGTTACAGTCTCAATGTTATTCTTTATTTTTTCTTTTTTTCTTATTGAGGGACAGTATGTGTATATGTGTATGTGATATTAAATGAATGTTTAAATGCAGGTTATTGTGCAGACTCAGCACAGAGCATCAAAGAGTTGATTTGTAGTGTGTCACATCAGTGTGGTGGCAGCTGTCCTGGCAGCCAACATCAAAATAGCATTGTCAAAAATGACAATAGCGTTGGCATTTTTGTTATTTGTGTTTTGTAATCTTTATAAAAACCTAGAAAAAAACACCTCTTAATCTTTGGTATATGGCGAGGCGCTGTGGACACCCAAGTTTGTGATTGTGTAGATTTTTCAAATCAATACCATGGTTGCATCTACTGAAAATCTCTGTGAAGCTTAAATCTCAGTGACCTTGACTTCAAGGTCAGAGGTCAACTTTTCTGAAAATCGGAGGAGTTTCACATTTATAACACAGGTATGTCTACTAGGAGGCTGAAGGGTAGCACTATATATTTATAAACAATCAAAAACAACAATTTAGTTCCAATTTGTATGGAATTTATTTCTGTAAACATGGTGTTTTAGGTCAGATTAAAGGACTGATGTGATGGTAAGGTGTCCGCTGCTCTGCTTTGAATATTGGTAAGCTTTTTTTTTTTTTTTAAATTTTCACAAGAATTGCTAGTTCCCCTAGAGTTTTGGCCACCCCAGCAATCAGAAGATTCCCTATGAGCAAGCATTTAGCGACAGTGGGAAGGAAAAACTCCCTTTAAAAAGGAAGAAACCTTCGACAGAACCAGGCTCAGGAAGGGACAGCCATCTGCCGCGACTGGTTGGGGGGGGAGTGAAAATTAAAAAAAAAAAAAAAGTCAAAGTGATAATTATTGGAGCAGCTTAATTAATATTTCCAGTGTAATTTGCTGTTAATATCCTTTTCCAACCCCAGTTTGTGTTTTTATCACTTTTGTCCAGGGTGGAAGATGCCATGCTGGAGATTGACTCTGTATGGTTTTTCAATGTTGATACTTGGGAACCTGTTGGAGAGGCCAGGGTTGAAAAAGGGATGCTGTAGAGCCTGAGAGGGTGTTATCCGCTGGTGTGCATCCAAGGCCAACATCTCTTTAATTAGGCTGACAAATAAGCGTTGGCCATCTTCTGGTCCTCGTCTAAACATCATTATTTGTTCGAGGTCATCCAGACGTTTAAGTTTTATGTATCTTGTCTCCAAAGATTCATATCCTGTCCCGTATTTAAATTGTTGGGCGGTCTTAAATGTCCAGCGTTGTTGGTTGTAGTTGTAGTTGTCTTTTATGAAATAGTCTTCAGTGTACACGCCAGGATCGAGAACATGATCTGGTGGCTGACCCTGAGTCTCTATGATGAATTTCAAAACATCATAATATTTTTTTCCAGGGTAGAGTGGCACCCCTGTAACAAGCTCAACAGCCACCAGCCCCAGAGACCACATGTCACATGCTTCGTTATAAGGAAGGCCAAGCATAACCTCAGGTGCACTATAACCAACCGTCCCCACACGGTCACCAGGCATCACTGCAGACGCAGGACATGCGAGGCCAAAGTCTATAAGTCTGACTTTGACTGGAGACTCATAGCGATTTACAACCATGATGTTTCCAGGTTTGAGGTCAGCGTGCACTATTCCCAAAGAACCCAGGTGGGACAGAGCATTTGTCAGTTGACCTAAAATTGGCCTGACTTCGCTTATGGGGAGACGCCGGTTATTTGGGTCCCCTATGTAGTCCCACAGGCATTGATCTAGGAGTTCAAATTTCAGGCAAACCCGCTCTCTGTCAAGGAAAAAGCCGTTCCATTGAACAATGTTGGCGGCATCTGGATCCAACCTTCGCAGCTGCTCCAGGATGAAAATTTCCTTTTTTGCCTGTTGCAGAATATCAGTGCGGTTCTTGTTCACCTTGATAGCCACAGCCTGGTTGGTTTTGGTATCACGGCATTTGGCTACAATACCAAAGCCCCCTTCTCCGAGGAAAGCCTCTACCTTGTAGTGGTTTCCCAAAATGCTCCCTTCAACTATTTCAAGCTCATCTGAGCTGAAGGATGGGCTGGCTGATGTGTGGACGAATACTTGCTGAGAAAATTCAACCGAGTTTTGAAAACTGCGGTTGATTTTCTCTGATCTCTTGCATTTCAAGTTTGAAGGGTGCTGAAAGACCACCGGGTTTTGTGGTCTTTCAGCACTCATGTCAATGCAAGGGGAACTCTTAGGGTTGAAAAAGGGATGCCGGAGAACCTCCGACGGTGTTATGCGCTGGTTTGCATCCAAGGCCAGCATCTGTTTAATTAAACTTACAAACAAACGTTGGCCATTTTCTGGTCCTCGTCTAAACATCATTACTTGTTCGAGGTCATCGAGACGCGTCAGTTTTATGTATCTTGTCTCCAGGGACTCATATCCTGTCTCGTACTGAAATTGTTGGTCAGTCTTAAATGTCCAGCGCTGTTGGTTGTCGTTGTCTTCAATGAAATAGTCTTCAGTGTACACGCCAGAGTCTAGAACATGATCTGGTGGCTGACCCTGAGTCTCTATGATGAATTTCAAAACATCATAGTCTTCATTTCCAGGGTAGAGTGGCACCCCTGTACCAAGCTCCACAGCTACCAGCCCCAGAGACCACATGTCACATGCTTCGTTATAAGGAAGGCCAAGCATAACCTCAGGTGCACTATAACCAACCGTCCCCACACGGTCACCAGGCATCACTGCAGACGCAGGACATGCGAGGCCAAAGTCTATAAGTTTGACTTTGATGGGAGACTCATGGCGGTTTACAACCATGATGTTTCCAGGTTTGAGGTCAGCGTGCACTATTCCCACAGAACCCAGGTGGGACAGAGCATTTGTCAGTTGACCTAAAATTGGCCTGACTTCGCTTATGGGGAGACCCTGGTTTTTACGGTCCCCTATATAGTCCCACAGGCATTGATCAAGGAGTTCGAACTTTAAGCAAACCCGCTCTCCGTCGTGGAAAAAGCCGTTCCATTTAACAATGTTGGCGGCATCTGGATCCAACCTTCTCAGCTGCTCCAGGATGAAAAGTTCCAGTTTTGCCTGTTGCAGAATATCAGGGTCGCTCTTGTTGACTTTAATAGCCACAGCTCGGTTGGTCATGGTATCACGACATTTGGCTACAATACCAAAGCCCCCTTCTCCAAGGAAAGCCTCTACCTTGTAGTGGTTTCCCAAAATGCTCCCTTTAACTATTCCAAGCTCATTTGAGCGGAAGGATGGGTTAGCTGACATGGTGAAATGTGTCGGCTTGGTCAGTGAATTGCTAAGTAACGCGAAATTCTCTCAAAACTCTCCAAAAGGGTTTGCTTACTGTCAGGTCAAGGTCCGTTGAGCAGCAAAGTTTAACAGAGCAAAGCTCCTATTTAAGGGTTTTTTCTCTCAGCAAGATGATGACATCACAAGGGATCAAAGGCATTCTACTTTGATCAATGGCATTCTATTTTTTCAGTTGAAACACAAAATAGTGTTTCAACAGGGCAGGCTGGCGCCCTGTGGGAGGCAGAGGTGATAGGGTAAGGACGCAGAGGATAAGAAAAGATCTTATCTGTCAGCTCATCAGCGAGCAGCCGCAGAATCACAGGTGCAGCTTGGCAGGGGTTGGAGAGTGAAGACAAAATCAACAATGACTTATGGCAGGGGTGTCAAACTCAAATACACAGTGGACCAAAATTCAAAACTGGAACAAAGTCGCAGGCTAACATTAATATTTATTGAAAAAAAAACTTCCTCCAGATATAAGAATGAATCTTTTCTTATGGACTCAAATAAGTTTTGCTGGAAAACTGAATATGGAACAAGCAAAGCTTAATACTAAACAATATATATATTAGCTGTATAATACCAGTAGGCCAGCTCTAATAGTAATTTGGTATGGCTTCGCGGGCCAAATGTAATTAGGCTGCGGGCCAAATTTGGCCCGCGGGCCAGAGTTTGACACCTATGCTTTAGAGGCTCTCCTTGTACACAGTCATGTTACCAATCTGTTGTCCGTTGGCCTAATTAGTTGCTTCACCTGTTTCTTCTTAGTCCTACTTGCATTTCCAGACCTTCGTTGCTCTCGCTGCATTTTTTCCGAGCTATATTAATGTCCTCAAATTCAAAATTAGCTTTTTCATGAAACAGTGAAATGTGTCAATTTAAGAATTTGATACTTTGTGTTCTGTTGTTAATAAAATGAGGGTTTATGAGCAAATGATTGCATTCTGTTTTTATTGAGGGCAGCAATGTCTTGAAAAACCTAGTGATCAACTTGCACTCGTCCCAGCTACAAAGGTCAACAGCAATTTGTTGATTGGTGCAGCTTTGTTCCAGACTGGAATATCTCACCAGTTAGATGCTAAATTGCTACGACATCTAGTACAGACCGTCATGCTCCATAAATGATGAATCTTACTCATTTTGGCAGTCCACAGACTTGATTGTAGTGAATTCACTCTCATCCTGGCTGATGTGAGATGGATTTCAGACATTGACTCCCTAGATTTTATGACCAAACACCAGCAGAAATAAAACTGTAAGAACAGCATTTTTTTCACTCATCTGTTTTTATTCTATATAGAATAAAAGTCTTCTCCTTTTGGAAATCATGTTTCAGTTACTCAGAAGCCATCCATAAACCTTGTTGTGAGCTGATTGATGTAGGAACTATTTTAAATGAACTACACCCCGTAACCGTACCACTGTGTATAAAAGCTCATGTCAAACATACTTTCTTTTCACTACCACGAAGTGAATGGTTTGACTTTGGCGCGTGAAAATAGACGCCCTGAAGGTTTATACGTGTACAGAACGCTCACAGCATATTAACTCACAGAACTACAAGTATTCTGTGGAAGCGGTACTGTGATATGCACTCTGTGCAGACCCAGCATGTAGTGTACTGAGGAAGACGTCTGCTCTGTTCTTGTTTAGACAGTTGATAAACAGTATCAACCTTCTCCCGCTTTCTGTCTTCAGGTACTGGCGCTTCAACGAGCAGTCTCGCTCAGCTGACAGAGGCTACCCGAAGTCAATCAGTGTCTGGGGAACGTCAGTGCCCTCTAATCCCAAGGGGGCCTTCCTCAGCGATGATGGAGGTGAGCGGTGTAGTTTCTGTGTATGTGTGTGAGAAGAGGGTCTGTGGCAGACTGAGACATGCCTGAAACAAAGAATCAGGGTGTGGTCAGTCATCAGGAGACGGGGGAGGGTGTGGGTGTGATTTTGAGCTGACATGTGAAATGCTTCTGGCTTTACTGTGCATTATTGGAGAGGAGTGATTCAGTGTGTTGACTCCTAGGGACGCAAATTTATAGTTTACGAGTTTCATGTAATTGAATTATTTTGAATTCTATTCTTGTCTATTTGAATTATTTTTTGCTCACTATGTGTTTAACTTGGTAGCTGACTTCTATTAACCCTTTAAAGCCGATCAGAGCAGCACGCTCCGTTTTGCGCAACTACTTTGAAATCCCGGTAGCTCTGCAACCATGTAAGCTAGCGCAATAATTTTTTTTGCATATGAAACCAGAGAAGTTGTACTTACATCTTATGCCATCAGCTTGTCCTCGGTCACAGTTTCCTTCCACATAAAAACTGCATAAAAAGCGCTTGCAGCAACAAAAACATAATATTCCAGAAACACGTTTTGCCGATCCAATCAGCTGTTCGTAACACTTCCTACGTTGGAATAGACATCAGCGCGAACTATCGCATGTCCGCCATTAACCTGCCCGAAACCAGAAGTGACGTCATTTTTGCGGAAATTTAGTTTTTTACCATCAGGGCCTCATGAGCCTATACTGGTGTTTTTAAAAGTTATCTTTGACTTTATGACTTTCTGTGTCGTTTCTGGGATGCTTAGGACTCATATTGCACTGCTGGAAATAGTTTATTTTGATGCATATGCTGCTTTTTTGCAAATTTGCATTATAATATTTATTTTCGTTTTTCCTGCGGTATATAAAAATTGGTGTATTTCAAAAATAAAACTATGAAGACACTCAAAATAAATTTCCTGTGGTGGGAAACTATTTTGTGCAACTTTTTTGTATTTACAGTTTTGAGGGATAAGCCTCTTAAATTTCTCTAACTAGAAATATATGTTAAAAAAGCAATTTTTTTGTAGTGTATTGCACTTTTTTGCAATTTATATAATTACTATGCACTTAATGCATACATATTATTAAAATTTAGACTGTAATGGTTGTATTGATGTATAGGAACTTGAAATGCTCCCAAAAATGGCTCCACAGCATGTAAAAATATAATATAAGCTCTGGCGGACTTGGTTCTATAGTAGGTCTTAAAGGGTTAAGAGTTGTTGTGCACACTCTTGTTGAGATCGTTTATGAAATCACTGATTTCATAAAACGTGTTGTCTTTAGTGGCTGTTCTTCAGTTGAATGGTGTTCAAAAGCAACATCAATTCATAAATAATAGATGAAAACTAGAGCAAAACTGCATACTTTATAGCACACAGTTTGTACTTCCACCTCTTTGTTGATTAAGAGAGTGCAAACAGGGATTCTTCACCTAATTGCCTCATTGAAGTCCCTCAGCTTGTTCGTTTTATTGATTTTAATACTATAATAATCCAAAAAAGGTGATTTTGAGTTTCGCTATGATTGGATTTATTGAACATTCTGGGTGGGGAGTTCTTTTTCTTTGCAGATATGTTAGAAATAAGCAATTATTGGACTGACAATAGCCACTTGAGTAATTTTAATTGCCTCAACTGAACACAGAGAGAATTTAGAGTAAAATATTGAAGTTATTAAAGCAACAGTTTGACTTTTTGATAAATATATCAATCTTATTTTTTTGCCAAGGGTAAGACAAGAGGCTCAATATAATTTCGATTTTTTTTTTTTTTTTAAATGATCATGTTAGCGTAGCTCAGTATAAACCTTCAAATTATGGAGAAACCACCTACTTCTCTCTAATGGGGAACAAATACAGACTATTATTCTCTCTAAGATGTACAAATATGTT
This sequence comes from Neolamprologus brichardi, assembly GCF_056152115.1. Taxonomy (NCBI): domain Eukaryota; kingdom Metazoa; phylum Chordata; class Actinopteri; order Cichliformes; family Cichlidae; genus Neolamprologus; species Neolamprologus brichardi. The sequence goes on along the minus strand of NC_142104.1, from coordinate 4,582,493 downwards.
GTTTAATCTGTGCAGCTGTCAGTTATCTGGTAACTCTTTAAAGATCTCCCAAAAACTCTAATTATTCTTTTAGTCATGCTTTAACATTCTTTGTGGGCTCATGTTTTCTTCATTATATTTCAGCATACACCTACTTCTATAAGGGTTCCAAGTACTGGAAGTTTGACAACCACCGTATGAAAAGCGAACCGGGCTATCCAAAATCCATCCTGAGAGATTTCATGGGCTGCAGCGTGGACCTGGATCCCGACAGAGACACGGACACGGACTCGGGCCGCAAATACCCAGATGTAAGCCGCCCGCCATTTAACCCCGACGCAGGACGCGACGGCGACAAGGGCAAAGACCGGGACGGAGCAGATCGCGGGGGAACGGACAAAGACAAAGGCTCAGACGGCGACAAAGATCAAGACTCTCGCGAGGGACGTGAGGAGAAGACCAACGAGGTGGATGTGGTACTGAAGGTGGACGACAGCCAGGAGCGGACCATGAGCATCCTGATGGTAACCATCCCACTGGTCCTGGTGCTGTGCATCCTGGGACTGATCTATGCCATCATCAACACGCTGCAGAGCAAAGGGGCGCCGCGCCTGCTGGTGCACTGCAAACGCTCGCTTCAGGACTGGGTCTGACCCCCGATGTTAGGTCTTTGAACGCTGAACTTGATTTAAACCTTAGATGCGCCCTCCTCCTCTAATCTAGCCCTCTTCCCAGTGATCCATCTGTCTCCAGTCTCTGTGGCTCCTGCAGCTCTGTGGTAGTAGATCCATGCAAATACTGTAATGATACATAGGCACACACAAACTAGACGCGAGCGTAACTTATGTCTTACATTCTCAAACACACACAGACACACACACACCTCTCTAACCTCCTCCTGTCTCCCATGGTGCTCTACAATGCAGTGACTGTAGTCTATTTATATGAGAGAAGTTTGCACATAGTTTTGTTCTTTTTGTTTTGGTTCATTTTATGTGACTTTTTTTGTTGTTGTTGTTATTATTACTTCTAAACCAGGAAGGCCGGTCTATTCTCTCTCACATCTCCGCTCCGCCCTCCTCCTTCCCCTGATCGCCGTAGGGGCTTTTTCCTCGCCGATAACCCGACATCAGCTTATGCTATCTCAGTTGCCACAAAAGGAAGAAATTCAAAGCATTAAAAAGATTTGTAGACAGACCACAGTGCTTCAAGCGGGGTCCAGAAGGGTTCTTTCCTTCCTCTCGTCAGCTCCGTGTTTCTTATCTTTCCTTTTCTCTGCAGGCGAATCTGTGAAGAGGTGTTTTGGGACCTGCAACGAGCTCAGATATTATTTTCTTTGACTCTTCTTGATGGTGATTAGGGTGTGATTGTAAGTCTGAAGGTTAATTCAGAGTTCAGATTGTTAGTCAGAGGAGGGCAGGTTTGTTTTTAAATCATTAAATCTTATTGTTGCAGTCTCTCCTATTTATGTTAATAATAGCTCTGTATTCACTGTGAGATCTGAGAAGGTTACGTGTATATCAGTCAAACAGGGTTTAAACAAACAAGATAATAAAGCCAGAGCTGTGCGGCTATTACATACTTTTAATTTCTTGTAACCTTCCTGAACATATTATTTATTTAGACAATGCAAAGTAGTGAAAAAAGACATTTTGCTAAGTATATGATACAGTAGCCTAAGACTGACAATTGGCTATTTAACTTCATTGACAAACAAATCGATGCACTCTGCAGACACGCAGTGTTACTCTATGTCTGTATCCACTTTTGTCTCCGGAAAAGATTTAGTTTTCCAGTCCGGCAGCTATAAAAGCTTTTAAGCTTTTCAACCTCACTCGTGTTTTTATGCCAGTAGACAGAATTAACCAGCAACACAGTCACATGATTCTATAATCAACAGAGAGAGCGGTCAGTTGGTTTTCTGTCCGTAAATTAAGATAAGATAAACAGAATATTAACTTCCACAGTGTTTTATGTTACTGTCACGTTCTCTGCGATTGTCTCACTGAGGTTTCAGGCCATCATGTAGTCATTTTGATATCAGCCCGTATACTTTTATGATTACATATATACAACATAACAGATAGAAACATTGGCACTGCGAATAAATTAACCCTTTAAGGTCAGATGACTAATGCCTTCCATATCTTGTGTTCACACTGATGGACAGTAGGTCTGCCGTCTTTCTTTCCCTTATTTGGAAGCTTGTCTTGTTAAAGACCTCTCTGGCTGAAAGGATAAATAGACTATAAAGGGGACCTCTTCCTTTAGTTCTCAACTGTGGGGCTAATTCTCAGAGATCCTCTTTTATGTCAAAAATAAGACCCGTCCTTTGTGCCGTGAAGGAGATGGACTAATAGTTAATGAACAAAGTCAGCTCTGTGAAATAACACAGGAGGGAGAGCATCTGGGTGTGCGAGAGATATAAAAGGCGGAAACAAAGCATTCACGGAGTGCAGCTCGTCTATCATGCATCTTTTACTGCTAGTATTTTTTAAAGAAACTTCTGGGATGATATGCAGTCTTACTGTAAGCACCAGGGTGGGCTCAGGCCACGAGGGCTTATGTGAACACAGACTAATCCTCCTCATCAAATAACAGCAGGTGTGCGCAAATGCCGTTAACCTCTAAACTAAACTTTGACCTTACTGAGTCAAAACAGTCGGCTTTCGTTTCATCTCTCGAGAAGGCATGCACAGAAAATTGCCTCTTTATTACGCAGAGTTCTCAGTCTTTGTCAGTGCATTCAGACACACATTGGAAAATTGGTGTAAAACGGTTGCTACGCTGATAAAGAGTCACGAAAGGCTAAAACCAAGTGTGGTGACCTTTTAAAGTCAACGTTTTTCTTAATGGCAGCAATTTATCTCATCGTGATGAGTTTATGCCTGAAGATAAGGCATAAAATGAGTGTGTGAGTGAAAGTGTTTAGAGGTTTGATTTCAGACATAAATTGGAGGAAGGTTTATCTGAGGTAGCATTTAGAGCTAAGCTGCCACTCTGACCTGGGGGGGTGGGGGGTTGGCTCAGCTCACACAGCTCAGGTTACACAAACGGGAGGGTATCGAGAGTCTGAATTTCTTGCAGCTGAGAAAAGGAAAGGGGGGAGGAGGACTGAGGGAACGCGCCTGACCTCGGCTCCCTGAGCTTGCAAAGTTTAGATCTCAGGAATAAGGAAGGGTGGGAAGAAGGAGGAGACAAAGAGAAGAGGGAGAGAGAGTTGGCAACAGCCCATGTGACCCAGATTCCCTTGCAAGTTCAGCAGCAGTGCTGGCCAAAGAGGAAACTTTCGCTTACAGTAGGTGACGGGCCTCGTTTAAGAAAGCTTGTAGTTTTGGATAAGCACATGCATGCTTTAGAGCCTCCTTATTGGCAGCATTCATACTTAATTTCCATGGATCCAGTGCTCATGTCAGTGCAGGTGCAAAGCCATTTCTGCCTCGGTGCCTTTTAATAAAGTCACATTTCCACAGGTGAAGAATCAAATATTATAAAAGATGTTGAATAGTAGTTGGGGTCATTTCTGTGTTGCGGATATTATGGCAGACAGTCATGGGAGAATTTTTCTGTAGAACATTGTCATATCCAAAACAATGTTTGGTGCCAGCTTTTTGCAGTTCTTGTCATTTTTTGGCTGAAATACATTAAACTTCTAAACTGGGCACCAGCACTCTGTCCATGGATAAAAGTGTAAGTGCTTTGGCCTAACCTGATACTGCTGTTCTGCTAGGCCTCCCACTAAGAGAAGATAGGGCAAAGTGAGACACCTAAGTAGTCAGACCTGAAGTTAACAGGATACCCATACTGAAAGGAGGAAAAGGAAGAGCAAACTCAGCCGTCACCAGAAGTCTGGAGATTGATCTGAGGCAGGTCGATAGCAGTTGCCAGGAAACGGTGTCCCGTGTCCATCCCTCATCTCCTCATCGTGAAGCTTTTGTGGGGAAGGAGGGGTTGGCGGACGCAGCTAATCAGCTTTAAAAGCACTCCCTCCCCCTCTCCTCTACTGTCCTGCTCTTCCATTTGGTCCTTCAGGCACATCAATGAGCGTTCAGACAGCCCAGCGTCTGGACAGGCTCAGAAAGTGCCTACTCATTGCGTGAGACACCCAGTTGTTTATGGAGTTCTTCTTTATTAAGCCTCCTATTCTCCTCTATAACCTCCAAACAAAGAGCCCACAGGGAGTTGACCACTTCAAAGCTAAAGTAACCACTTAAAAAGTCTGAAAGAGAGGTCCAGTGCACCTGAGTTTGCGTCACGCAGAAACACAGTTTTGGTGATTCAGCAGTTTGAGCGATTTTCTGTGAGGGGACACCGGCGGGTTTAATACAGTTTATTTGTCTCAGGACACCAAGCAGAAGAGAAGTATTGAAGGGTTAGGAAGGAGATCTGTCAGGGCTGATTGATGCCTGTTTGTGTGCATGTAGAGGTGTTGAGTTAATCAGCCCTCCTCTCTATAAGCTAGGCCTGTGTTCTGACTGTAAATCTCCCACACTCCACGTCTCTCCACGCTCGGCCCAGCCCTCAAAGCCCGAGGGGATCATAATAAAAACAATGGCCTTCTCTCTCACTCTCTTTGTCCTCCCCCTATTTTCTGTCTCTCTACATACACACTAACACATTATTGTCACACACAGCAACGCTTGCTGGTAGATCCACCTCCTCGTTCAGCAACTTTTAACACGATTTGCTTTGATTTTCGTTGATGTCACGTTCAGATTCAAAGCTTGCAAAAGCTGAAGTTCATTTTGAAGTGCATACCCTTAATGCAAGTTTTAGGTAAGGTTAGGATATGCTGATCTCAGTGTGAGCTTTCATCTCTCTCAGGATGTGTTTCTGTAAAGACTGCACGTTAAGCATTTCTCATTCAACCCTGATGTTTTGTTCTTTTTAATGAACATCTGTTAAAATCTCCACAGTCGGTCTGAAGCCAGGTTGTATTGTAGCCGTGTCTTCTCTCTCCACACAGTGTGCTTTTTAGCTCGCAGCTTCCCACCGTCACAGTGTATCTCTGCACTGCCTAATCACTGCAAGCTTCAAAAAGTCGTTGCATCAGCCCTGTGCAAAACCCAAACTCTAGGAGGAAAAACAGATTAATAAATAACGAACTAAAAAAGATTAAAACAAAATCTGTTGGACTTGACAGACTGTTTTCCTGTTTCAGTTTGTCTTGGGTTAACTTTGTGGCTTACAATGACTCCAGCCAAGGGGATTGTGGGTTGTCCAGATGCTTCTCTCTTTTCCCAGAGTGCATCTCAGCTTGCTCTCTGAGCCCATCCACTCTGAAACCACTCATCTGAAATCACCACTCGGCAAACCCGGCCGCTCAGCTCGGGAATGAAACAAAAGCAGCACCTGACAAATGACTTTCAGCATCCGTCTGCAGCGGATCAGCTCTCGTCGTGCTTCAAACAGACACTGAAACTGTTGAGTAACTTAGGAAAACTGTTTCCATCCACTAACTGCAGCTACTGTAGAGAAGAGTATATTTTGAAGGATTCAGTCACTTCTGTGCTGACCATCGATAACGAACCATGGCATCTCACAGCATCGCTCTTCATTACTGCCGGAGTAATGTTTCAGTGATTTTCTGAAAAAAAAAACAAACAGAAAAAAAACCCTGTGTGGGACTAGATGAAAAAAAAAAACCTCTGTTTGTCTTTGATCATTTGTCTTATTTTGATTTGATTTGTGCATATTTTTCTCTCCAAACTTGATTTGTTTCTGTTAATAACATTCCGATTATTTTAATTTTGGGGGGTTTGGTTGTGTTTTTATTTTCTTTAGAAAATGTAAGATTTTATACATTTGTGTTGTGTGTTCACCTCTAGTAGAGTGTGTTAACAAGCCATGCTGGACATGTACACATTAAAATTTTCCTCTGAAAATATACAAATTTGTGTCTTTGTTCTGTTTGCGTAGTGACTGCGGCAGCACAACCTACAATCCTGCACAGCCGCATACAGTACGCACACCCTCTACTTTCTTCCTGCGGTGAGGTCACTGTCCATAGGGCCTTGCTTCCTGTCTCACACGGGACAGGCAGCACAACGGCCTTATGGGCCCAGGGAGGGGAGGATGAGAGAGGGGAGGGGGGCATGGCAGATTGCCAGGAAACCATGTGAGCAAGAAGGAAGTTAGCAAGCAGTTTTTAGAGGCCCTATGAAGCCGCACAGGCAATGTTGTCATCACACAGAGAGGAAATTTCATTGTTCAAAGCACCACAACACAAACAGCAGAACTGCAGCCTGACAGCAAACTTTAATGAGATATTTCTGTGCAAGCAAGTTGTCTGCAAGACTAAATAAAGTGACACCTACTCTCATTCATGCAGGTGTAATTGCCCCAAATTCTTGCTACACTCAGAAATAAAAGCACCTTATTGTACCTTTAGGGTTACAAAAGCTTGCCACAGAAGCGGTACTCCCTAAAGGACTGCCATTGTACCCAGTGGCAACTTCCAGAGCTGAAAAATAAAACCAACTGTCAAAATCTGCAGTTTCTGGCATTTAACTTGAGTCAGTCCCAACAGACTAAAACACCCAATTAAACTGTATCAAATAGCAAGTTTACAGCCTGTTACAAAGAACATTTTTGACCTGTATGAATAGTTTCCCACTTTATATCAACTGTGCTATCAACTTTTTGCTATCAACAGTACATTCAATGATGATTAACTTCTTTGTAACTGCTTTAATTAACAGGTGTGCCAAAACAACGAGCTGTACAATAACTTATTGACTATTTGATGGCCCGTTGGGAGTTTTTTAAAGGGGAGGTTTGTACTTCAGACAGGGCTGGACGGGACACAAAATCAGCCCGGGCATTTTGACTAGAGACCGGCCCACCAGGTATTAAAACCATAAAGCCTTTTAATGAAAACAAACACTGTTGTGACAGTGATGAACAGTCTTGTTGGTATATGTATGATTTCTATACATTTTACATCAGATAAAAACTTTGGTTGTAAGATTCAGATAATTATTTTTTAAAAGCGAGACATTTTAAATGAGAAAAAGAAAGAAAAGTATTTATTTGTGCCCCCCTTTTCCCTACCTGCCCCCCTGGCACAACTTTGCTAGACCCGCCCCTGCACAGTTACCAGCTGCCAGCTACATAAAAAAGGATCCTGGTGTTATTTGTCTCTCAGAAACAGTTCATAACTTCCCTTCAACTCATTCATGTGACCTAAAATGTAAACCTGTTTCTCCCTCACCTGTTCAGCGCTGATGATTCAGTAAGGACATCTCCTGGTTTCATCTTCATGTTTCCCTCTCACCAGAAATACAAACCGACATCATGACCAGCAGGTTTACAGCTGTGGCTCCAGCAAACATCAACTAATACTAGCTGATGTTTGCAACAACAGCTGACCAAGCTTAAACGTGCTGCTGTTGTTTAGCGCGACATCCGCTGGTTTCCGCTTTCTGGCGCAAAGTGGGCGATAAACAAACAAGCGAGAAAAGCCGATCAGCTGATCATTGATCAGTTTCATGATTGAAGTAGCAACAGGAGGGGGAGGGAGAGAGAATGAGAGAAGAAGAGGCAGCTGTGCAGCAAAGACACAGTATAACTCCACCTTTGTGTCTTTTTCATTCTAGCTGAAGTCCGGGACAAACTGCGTTCCTTTTCAGCTCAATACGAACCGCATAATATTTTCTCTGAGTATGGACATTCCTTTTTTACCAGACGATTGGCAACTCTACTAACCAACCTAATGAATCAAGTTCACTATCAGTAACATCATAGCACCAACCCAGCTGTATAGCAACTCTGTCATGCTAGCTAGTACGCAGTACGAGTTATTGTAACTGACTGTAAAAAGTCAGCACAACAAAAATAAACTCCACCTAAACTTGGTTTATATCTGACCCAGACAGACTGCAGGTCATAACTTCTTACCTGAAGTTCAGTTCACCTGAAACTCAGACGGGCAGCCGCCTCGGGTCTCTCTTCCTCCTGCCTCCCCTTTTCCTCATCCAGCTCCACCATATCCACCACCAAACAACTGAGTTATTTTTACATTTTACACATGGACCAGCATCTGGCCAATCCACCACCTTTCATTGTTTATGCCTTAGAAAAAAGAAGAAGAAGAAGAAAAAAAAGACAAAGGCCCATAAAAACGAAAAATCACCATCGGCCCACCAGGTAAATGCCCGGTATGCCCGATGGCCAGTCCAGCTATGTTCGTACCCTTAACATGACATACTATTTTAACTCTTGTAGTTTGTACTTCTAACAAACTACAAGTGTACGAACCTTTTTGTCATAATTTTGTACCTTAATGTACAAAAATCTTCTCAATTAAAGTTTTATTTATCTCACGTCTGTACATAAGAATTTAACCTGACCAATCGACATATTTGCTGTGCTAATTTCTGCACCATTGTGCTTCCAGCATACACAATAGAGCTTACAGTATGCATGAATAAACAAGAAAGCTATAAATTCTAAAAATCGAAGAGTAAATTTGAAATTTTACTAAATTTCTTTTTGGATTTGGAGTTTCTTTAGTTATTTTATCCTAAAATATTGAAGAAGTGTCACGGTTGATGCTGACCAACCGTGGGGATGTGAGGAAGGACTCTTTAATGACGACAGTGCGTTTATTTACAGTGAAGTAAATAACCAGTACACAATACATCCCCGTAGCTCCCTAGACTCCCGTGTCGTGTCTCACTCAAATGTCCATGCTTGTGCTCTCTGCTCCCGTGTTTCCGCACGCCCCGTGCATGCTGTCCTCTTCTGCTCCACGTTCCTCCTGCAGGGAAACAACAGAGGCAGCCGTCAAACACAACTCCCGCGGACATACACGACCTGCACGCCACTACACTAGCCACACACTAACTCAATGATCGAGGAGCTCTCAGCTACACCCCTATATAGCTCCCCCGACGAACCAGATCAGCTGCAGGTGTGTCAGGTCCTTAGGCGTGACCAGCCACCTGGCAGGACACACCCACCAGCCATGAAGACTCCTGTAGACCAGTGCTCAGCACACACACGCACAAACCCACAAACCCACAAACCAGGAAGACGAGGAACATCAGCACCAAAAATACACATGTCCATAACTCCTCAGAAACCCTGGGTCACTCAGACCCAGGACCCTGACAGTAAGCAGTGTAAATAGGCTATTCAGCTTTCAGTACTGGGTAATGTACATGCACATTTTCATACTTGAAAAATGACACAGATTGACGTCCTGATCGGTTAGTCAAGATGTTTCAGGTGAACACTGTGTCTCATACAGTAATCCAGAGTGAAAAATCTATTCAACTGTTGGATGTAATGTTACAAATGTGTAAAGATGACATTAAATCCTAAAGGATATAACCAATAAATAACCAAAATATATACAGTTTTGGGAAGGTTACTTTTAAAATGTATTCCATTACAGAATACAGAATACATGTCTCAAAATGTACTCTGTAACGTATTCCATTACGTTACTCAATGAGAGTAACGTATTCTGAATACTTTGGATTACTTAATATATTATCATGCTGTTTACAACTACATGAATGTACTATTGCTGTGATTTATTACTGTTACTGAAGGTCCGCGGCTCCGAACTGTAGTAAAGGGACCTCTGGCTAATACGGTGGGTTCGTGTCGGGCTCGTAGCCGAAAACTAGCTTTACTTTGTTGTCTGAGTCAACTTTGCTAGCGAGAGACAGAGAGAGGCGTTGAAAGGCTGCTCCAACAGAACTTATTGTTTTTGGAGGAAAACACGAACACGGTGTACAGTCGAGTCTTAATAGCTTACTTACAACTGGGCTCGTCAGGCACTCTTCTTGGCTGCAGTGGTTATTATTATATTTACATGCTTCCAGCTCCCGTTTTTGCTCGATGACAGCTCGTACTTTTCCTTTTTCTCCCTCCCTCGCTCACAGACACATAACGGGTATGGCAGTCCATTCTCCCTGCAGCACGGACTACACTGCCTATGATGCTACATTCTTTAGAGCTATACCTGTAGCATTCTGCCTATTAGCTTAGCACAACAACAACAAAAAGGCCTCTCTCACCCAGGAAACATGCAGAGAAAGAGTCACCCTGTAACCATGGCAACCGTAACGCTGCCGCCTGGAACAACAGAACGTAGCTGTCAAACAAAACCCAAACAGGCCTGACCCGCCACAATATGAAACAGGGAAGTACCGCCGTGTAATCCATTTATTTCAACAAAGTAACTGTATTCTAAATACCACCTTTTTAAACGGTAACTGTAACGGAATACAGTTACTCATATTTTGTATTTTAAATACGTAACGGCGGTACATGTATTCCGTTACTCCCCAACGCTGGATATATATCAACATTAGTGTGTATTGTTTGCTTCCCTGTCCTATTATTCTGCACCTGTTTCTCCCTCCTTTGTTGATATAGGCTGTGTTTTCTCCTTAGTGCCATTGTTCACGTACTCAGTACTCCATAGCATAGCACAGATTCCTCGTGATAGGCTTCTATGACCTTGTTTTCTTGTTATTAGTATTATTATTATTATTATTATTGATTTTCTTCCTCTGTCTGTTTTTTCTGCTTTAGCATGCCAGCCAATTGACTGCTTGTGTAGCAAACCTTGAAATCCTAATGGACATATTCTGTGACAGATGTTATTTTCCCTGGTCTCCTGAGTTGGGCAGAGTAATTTTTTTCTGCGTGAAATGTTTAAAAAAGAAAGGTCACAAATGGATCCTTTAATTTGTGAAAATGCCAACAAATTCAGTGGAGATGAACACTAGTCTCTACTTTTAAATGGCATATCTACTGAAGTTATCAAACACTCAAACACGCCAGCAGAAAATCAAACAAAAAGTTCCTTTGCACTCCCGGACCACAGTGGCTTCATTTGCAGTCATTCTGGCCGCCTGACCGATGCAAAGCTGTAACCGTGTGTGAGAATTCAGTGTAGTTAGATGTGACAGCCACACTCTTTTCATCATCAGCTCGCTTCCACAAAGTCTGTGTGATGTCGGATTGCGCCTACATGAAAGCAGAGCGAGTCACTGTCAAAGTGAGGTTATAGGTTGCTCCATCTACTGCACGCTGGATCCAGCAGAACACTCTTTCTTGTGTGCTCCATGTGTCAAAGAGCAACTGTGGAAAAGACTCGGGCCTGATTCATGTGTAAAATCAACTCATTGCAATGCTGAGTGAAATATCTGGCTCTCTAGCTGGTTGTAAGGTCCCTTTTGGTTTTGGAGCATTTTTGATGCGTGTTGAGCCTTTAAAAAACAAGTTTGTGGGCAAAGCAAGCTGAAACATATTTTAAAAAATGTGAATAATTTTAATATTTAGTAAGACATCACTTTGTAAACAAGCAGCTTTATTTGTGCATGTCCCGTGTGTGCGTCATATTTGAGTGTGGCTTGCTTTCTGCTGTGTTTACATGCTTTTAATGCTTTCCTGCTGCGTACATAAAGTCCAAGGATTGCTCGTTAAATCTGTCTGCCACAGTTATCACCTGGTACACCCTGCGGAGCGCCGTAATTACTTACAGTCATCTCTTTCCGCCAGGTGGAAATGTAACTTTGCTTCAGGCCCATGAGACACACATGCTTACAGGACAGGAACTTAATCAGTAACAGCTACAGTTACTGGCTCTGCTGCAGGAGTCTGATGGCGGTGCCACCTGTTTAAGAGGACTTTTACTGGCATACACCCGTTGGGCATCCTGATCACATTGGCTCATCTGTGTGTTAACAGATTCAAATGTAGTTTATAATTTCAATTATATATTATTTTCCTTAAAGAAAAGGAACATCGATGCTAAAGCAAACTTTTCACGGGGAAAAAAAGCACATTTTCAGCAGCATGACAGGTAAGTGTTTTTTAAGAAGATCTGTAATCACTCTGCCTGCTTTCCTGGGTGTTGGGCTACTTTTCTTTTCTTTACATCACTAACAGTTTCCCAAGTTGTCAGTCTCAGTACTAACATGTAGTCCAATCACCTTCTCACATGCCTTGTTTGAGCCGATCAGCCTCTGCTTCGCATGGTTTAAATCTGTGATTTCTGCCATTCACCCTTTCCAACTCTCTTTTATGAAACCCACCTCCTCCTCATCTCCCCCTCAGACACCTCAGCCCGAGCTCTACTTAAGCCTCAGTCTTCATCTTCACCACCACCAGCGTCTAGACTGTGGAGGGGGATTCGGTTCTGCCATGATGGGTCATCGGAGTCTAATCGCCAAACACATTAATTTCTCTGCCTCATTAAATCATGTTCAGTTTTCCAAGTGATGTCTCCTTATTAGAATCTCATCTGTCAAAGGTTTACTGAAGTTTATTGAAGCAACTGTTGTTAAGAGTTGGCACTGTAAAAATAAAACTGAATTGAACTTAAATCTAGGTTTTAGGTGTTTTTACTGGCAGGTGGATGCAGATACAGAGAGCTTTAGCCTGAGCTGGACTTCTTGAAGGCTTGCTGGAGTTTTTAAAGGGGGACCTATCACGTCTACTATGCCCAGCGATATTTTTGCATTCTTTTCATTTATTTTCTAGTTTAAAATAATCTTTGTTAATTTATCATAGGTAGGGATGGGTACCGGTATCTTCTGACATAAACGGTAGTAACCAGACCGAAAAGCAGCGCACATTTCGGTGCTTTATTTAGGTGCTTTTTTTCCCTGCGATGTCATACATTTTGGATTCCAGCCAATCATTTTACGTTTCCGAGGATAGTAGGCGGGTCCAGGTACGTACGTTCTTTTAGAGCAGAGCTACAGATTAAAAATGCCCAAGGCGAAGCGGTCAAAGTCTGGCTGTACTTCACAGCAAAAGATGCAAACTCAGCAGCTGCAACAAGTGCTTTAAGGTGATACTGTGATACTGTCAAAGGAGGTAACACCTCAAATCCGATGAAACACCTGGTGACGCATAGCATTTTGTTAAAAGCGTTGTTAAAATGCGCCGTATTTGATAGCTTGCTGCGAGACCTCACACCGAGCACATCTTCTGCGGGTGTGGTGCCTGTTATCGGACCCGGAGTTAGCAACATCCCCCAAAAACCCGAAGAGGAGAGTCCTGGCCCCTAGCCCTGCCAGTGTAGCAGAAATGATGAGGATGATGATGCAGCAGCAGCCGTTCTTCTCTGCGTGAGTAGCTTAATGTTGTTCGTGTGTAATTTACGTTGAGTAGGCTAACCACGTTATTACATTAATGCATGTAAGGTGAACTAGCAAACACCATCATAGCTACATGCGGCTGTCTTCTTGTTTGATGGCAGATACTCCCTTCACCCTGGCCAAAAAGGCTAAAATGACCAAAGAAAAAGTGGAAAACAGTTAAACATGAGAGGTTTTTGGACAAAGTTTGTGTTTTTTCCATTGTTTAAGCACTGCTTCCAGCCAAGAGTGATACCATATATGCCCCATAGCTGCAGAAAAGGCTAACATTGTTATCTTTTTACAAAAGAACAGCTGAACATGAGAGGTTTTTGGACCAATTTTGTGTTCTTCATTCTTTAAGCACCAGTTTGAGCACCGTTTAAGCACCGGCACCGTTTCAAAAGTACCGGTTTGGCACCGGTATCGGATAAAACCTAAACGATACCCATCCCTAATCATAGGTCTTAGTGCAGCCTCTGAGTGTAACCACAGTCTGTAATGAGCAGGTTTAGCTCCACTTCCTTTTGGGCCACACTCTCTTTGAGCCAGCTGTCCTCCTATTGGCTGCCCCTCTTAAACAGAATTCTTTAGTAGCAGGTGGGTTGGGATTCTGTTGTGCCATCCTGTCTTCTGATATCCACTCACTGACATGTCACTGATGATGCTTTAGTGTCATGGTCCTAAGGTTTTTCTGATAATTTTGGAGTTATTTGTATTTTTATTGAATATATTTGTGTCTATGATGATCTTTAGGTTTCAGAGTCATTTCAGTTTTGAATTTAGTTAATTACTATATAGGGGAGACCGGGGATAGTTGTAACGTGGGTCAGTTGTAACACTTCCAATTTCTCCAATCAGGGCTAAGTTTCACATGATGTGACTCATCCTGTGCATGCCCAATTCAGAACTGCTATCACATGTGAAAAATCAGCACATTTTGTCAAACACAGACAATTTAACACGAAAAAAAGTAATTTGTATGCCAAAAAGTACGTTTTTCTACTTTATTTCAATTTCTAATAGCATTATCTGCTTTGCAGTTAAACTCATCAAACTTAAATTATGTTATTTGCATGTCTATGGGGATATATTCTGTATAGATCTTTAGTGCTAATGTTTTAGCCGTTGGCTGTAATCTTAGCTAGTTCATGGCTATAGGAGTCTGGGTCAGTTGTAACAGCAACAGTCTGGGTCAGTTGTAACAATAATGCAGATGTTAAACTTACCACACTATTACTTTAACTTATATTAAACAAGTTGGGGCAACGACATCAGCAGAGAGAGGTTCACTGGTCGCTTTTGTATATGCGGTTAATGCCATTGGCAACACAATTCCTCCACTGTTTGTGTTCCCACACATACATTATGCAGACCACTGTGTCAGAGATGGACCAGTAGGAAGTACTGGTAGTGGAAATAAATCAGGATGGGTGCAAGAAACAGATTTCCTCATCTTTCTGAAGCACTTTGCAAACCACACCAAGGAAAGCCATGATAAAAAGTAATGGAATTGCGATGCTGGTGAACAACCACATTTTTTCAGTTTCATTGTTATGTTCAAAATTGGTGCAAGAGTTGTAGGTTATAATGCCCACTGAGCCAACGAGGCCAAACTAAAGGAAGACCAACCAAAATTAATGAAATATTCAGTTGCAGAAAATTCCATAATTTGTCTTTTTTGGGGGGTTGGCATATGTTCAAAAGCTAGATTTCTGCATTCTGTCACACACACACATAGCTACATAAATGGCTCTAAGTGCATTCATGTGTTGAATAAACAAAGATTACATGTTGTTTTGTCAGTACCCTTATTTCATTGTGTTACATTTCACCCCAGGATATGTTACAACTAACCCAGACTATGGGGTTAATTGTAACATTTCACTCTTTATGTTTGAGGCCATATCATGGGTAATTGTGCTGCAGAGAAAATAGCTGCACTATTTAATAGCAGAGACATGTAAATACTTTGCATTACATTTTGAATCCACTACCTTAAAAGAGCTCCAATTTACAGACAGAAATGTCAAAAATGTTACAACTATCCCCGGTCTCCCCTACTTTTATTTCTTTTCTTCACATTTATCTGCACATTACTTCACATTTATCCCAGGAAAGAAAAATCCTACTATACTTACATACAGCCCTTGTTGTAAAGTATTGTGAAGAAATGTAATATGGGTGTGTAATGCACTAAAAATCCAAAGAACAATGTACTTCGGCTTATTTCTTTAGGTGTGACATAACTTATTTAGATTAGCTGATTAAATAAGATGAAACTTTAATGAGGCTGGGGTAAATCTGCTGCGGTAGATAATGAGATACAGCAGGGGAAGATAAGAGCAGACCAGATGAGCGTCCATAAATTAAGTAAAGCCATTTAAGCAGGCTACAACAAAAGCATCAGGCATGTACAGTATGCAACCATATTAGGAAAAATCCCCCAATAAAATACATTAAGAGAAACACGAGATAGAAAAACACAGCATATGCAATTTCAAGCTAAATGAAGCCGAAAAGAGTTGCATTCATTTTGTTATGCCGAGAGCTTTTTCAGAACATCCACAAAGGATAAAAAATGCTTCAGCACAAGAACAGCTTCCACTCCTGCCCTCTGTCACATCTCCTTCCCTTCTCCTTTGATGTTTAACGGTGAAGTAATGTTGAGGTAACATCTGGAGCTGTAAAACAAAAAGTGTAAAACAAAAATGTATTATCTGTTTCTTCTGTGTTGGTTTTTTGGGTTGCTGACACATGCGCAGCATTGAAACCTATCCACCAGACTTCTACGAACTTCTTTCAGATAAACACAACTCTCTGGAGACACCTGGAGATTCCAGCTGTCCCGGGCCTTGGACAGGTCACCATTCTATCACAGTGCCAACGCTGGCAGAGAGAGGCAATCATTAAAACTTTGAAATTACCAGTTAACCTAACATGCAGGTCAGTGTGCTGTGGAAGGAAGCCGTAGCACTCAGAAAGAACCCCCTGCATGCTTTGACCTTCTTGTTCTGAGGCTACAGTGCTGCTGACTGCGCTGCTAAAATGATGAAACACATTTTTGTTTTTCTTTGAATCATTTTCATTTTTAATAAAACACATTTTCTATCCAATATTCATGTTTTGCCCAACAAAGGCTGCCAACCTATGTCCACAGTGTGCTCTGCTGCCTCTCATCCTATCCCAGTCTTGTTACCATATCCTTTTATTTAATCCTTTTTTTCTCTGCCAGAAATGTTTGTAGCTGTTTTTTCTATTTACTTTTTAAAAGTGTGTATATAATTTTAAAACATACTATACCAGGCCATTAAAAGGAAAATTGAGTATTTTACTCCTAATTTTACTACACATGCAGAAACTGTGGACAAGATTCCACCTGAAGGATGCTTACACAGTTGGCGTATTGCTATTTAGAGTCTCGCAGATGAATCTGTGCAGTCACAAAATGAAATGAAACTTGGACGTTTGCAATCAAACGGTGGCTCAAGCAGAACACTGGCAGAAGAGTTTAATCTTAAATTTAAACTTGTTCAGGAAGCTACTTGTAAACCAGCTGCAACACGTTCTCACTCCCAAAGCGTAACATTTTACGCTAGTGGAAACCTATTTCAGTTGTACCTCCTATAACCTAATGATGCTATCAAACCAGTGTTTATTACATTAAATTTAAAAAAGAAAAGCTTACTTGCCATAAGAGGATCTGTCCTGAATTATCACTAAAGCTCGTGATTTTGTATGATTCCCCAAAAGAGTAGTCTGGGTTATATAATTACTGTAATTAAGCCAAAACTAGACTTTGAGCCTAAACTGAGACATTTACTCAGCATGTACCTGTGAAGGATTTTCTATTAAAGCTTTGTGCTTGACATGGTGTGGGGATTTGTTGCTGTGTTTGCTGCTGAGGCAGAACATCTGGACTCCTTCATGAGACCACATACAACACCTGGATGCGCTTATAAACAGGCAAAGAATGTGTGAATTAACGTGCTCACACGCAGGTGAATGGGTATTTTAAAAGCTCATTTAGCAAAGCAGAGCTTGTGGTGTAATGATAGATAATTATACATTACTGATTTTTATTCCTCTATGTATGCCATTTATGTTTTTTTAATGTAAGGCTACATTTTTCTTTACTGTCCATTACAGAACCGTTTTCTCAGCTGTCATCTTCGCACAAAGAGATTATTAAACTAAATTATGACAACCAGAAAAGAAAAAAAAAGATTACAGCCTGTGTTGTTGATGTGAAGTGACATAAAATGCAAGTTAGAATGTGCAAAAATGCCCTGGGGGCGGGGCTATGGCTCTACATCCTCTTGCAGACCATTACATAGGGAAACCATTTGAATACAAGCGCGCCGATCCACACAGGTGTGCACACGGGTGTTCACTGTTTGTAGACTTAAATCACACCTTTCTTGGCTGCTACTTCAAAGCACATTGTGCGCTGTCGGTCCTGCGTGCTGCACAACAACATTCAATATTTAGTGTTTACTGCTGTTTACACTTAGCTAGATTAACGTGATGGTGTTGTGTATAATATGTTGCTTTGTTTTGTTTTGTTTTTTTTGCTTGTTTTCTATTCTTTTTCTCTCAACAGGTGATCCCGGAGATATTTTTTTTCCCCCCCTTTCTCACTGTCCCTCTCCCCTTCTGTTTTTCTTTTCCTTCCTCTTTCTTTCTCCCTTTCCTATCCCTCACTCATGTCTGTCCCGTCTGTAACAACTGAAAATAAAATAAAATAAATAATAAAAACAAAGGTCGATCAAATGGACCAATACGGCAATGCCATGATGATCCATTTGGCAAAATAAATCCATTGGGTATCCTTGTTGGTCTTCAGACAACAATTCTGACGGCTAAAGAACCAAATGGGACAGGCAAAAAAAAAAAAAAAAGAATGTGCAAAAAGTACATGAAAATCAAGAAAAAGTGAAAAACAATGAGCGTTAGAGATAATGAACATGTAGGTTTGTGTCTTGTGGTGCTGACACTGCTGCAGTTTTCCACAAGATTTCCACCGTTTGTCCATTTTTCTTTCCTGAGAGAAATTTTTGACCTCATCTCCACACCAGATGAGTCCAGAAGACAGATGAGCTTCCCACAGTCTCTTGTGTTTTTAACTTTTCTTAACCTGCACACAATCAAAGCAGTAAAGAAGAAGAAGAAGTGAAGAAATGATGCTCACTTTAGACGACTAATTTCTTCCTAATGACTTAATAGGACAATTAAACTTTGTTTAGATGAAAGAGTAAAATCTTGTGCCTTTCCCACAGGTCATTCTAGTTATTATGGACTTACATCATCGTGTCCTAGATAAACCACAATCTGTCGCCCTGTAGGTTTCACTTACAGCTTTAAAAGGGGAGATATCTACTTTCTACATTCAACTCATGCATAAAAATCCACTGGGAATTACAGCAACAGTCTTGGGACGACTTACCTGGTCATTGCATTCTCCTGACTTTATATTACTGTCTTTATATAACTGTCGAAACTTTTTATTACATCCTGCATCAACTCTGCAGTGGCTGATGTGAAATTCAGTGCAGAGATGTGCTCTGTGAAGCTGAGATCGCAAAGAGGAGCCAGATGAGGTGGTGAGAGTTGAAGCAAACCTGCTCCTGTGTTTTACTGTGATCTGAAGTTTCCCCATCTGTATAATAAAAACTGCATCTGTGTGAGGATGTGCGCAGCCGATCTCTCTTATGCACAGCATTAGGAAGTGTATGCGGATAATGTGGATGCTATCATAACAACTGGCAGGAAAGCTCATATAATTAAGGAATGCAATAAAGTTAATGAGGAAAACATCACAGGGGAGACAGACGTATACCTGTGTGAGCGATAGTGCAGCGTGCTTGTATCAAAGAGCAGTCTTCACAATACAAGAGAGGTGGGCTGATGACGAGCAGCAACACATTTCAGTTACATCTAGGGTCTGAAACGATTCATCAAAGCAGCAGTTAGTTTGGCTTCTGTGCTCAAAGCTCATCTCTCCCCACAAATATGATGCACATAGAAATTGGGGAGTGATGAGTACACATCCTCCAGAGCCTAAAAGTGGATGCTGGGGCGGTGGAGGGTTTGAAACAGCAGGCAGCGATGCGGAGCAGCTGCACCGCTGAAGTGTGAGAGGAGAGATGGGAAATTCTGCAGCTTAAATAGACTGGGTACCGTGTACAACACAGTCTGTGTGTGTGCAGGTGTGTGTCTGTGTGCACTGCTCCTACATTACCAACACTGACTGAGATTTGCTGCAGGCTGGCTTTAAGTCCCAAATCGGCCATGAGTGAATACGTCTGAACCGGTGTTCTCAAAGTGCGGCCTGCGGGCCAGGGGCCGCCCCGAGTGACGCTTTGTGCAGCTTGTGAGTGAATAAAAAATAACTACGCATTTCATTCATGGCTCCCTTCATTCATTCATTCGATTCAGCAATGCAGCATTGTAGATATTCATACATACTAATCTTTCTTAGTCCTCAATACAGCTTACGTTACTTTTATTACCCTGAATAAATTACTAGTTTGGGAATAGTTTTGTTTAATGTATGCATACTCAGAGTCAAAAGTGGTTTAATTGGTTCAAATGATCAGAGCAGCAATTTCCAAGTAATCAAATTGCAAAGTAATAAAATAAATAAAATAACTAAAAAAAACTTTGCATTTTGGAAACTCTTCAGTGTTGGGGTGTAGTTCTAGATCCTTACACATTCAATGCATAAGACATGAGGTGTGAGCATGGCACATAAAATATATGAGTTTCAAGTTTCCCAGTTAATGAACTGGGACACGCAGATTCATACTTGTGGCTGCTTAAAGATCTCTTAACTAAGCTGTGAAGCTGAAACACAGTGGCAGGTTTTGGAACGTATTCACATCTCTGACAGAAACAGGAACATGAATAGCATCTTTCTGCAATGTTGCTATAAAATACATGTATTAAGATTATTGCTCACTGGAAAATACACCGGATCGTTTTCTGACCCCCTATCTATCTTTTTCGTTCTCTTCTTCTGTCTTGTTATTTTTGCGGGATGTTATGGTTAATATGGCTCGATGGGTTGATTGCCAGAGTTGATGCCAGTTCACTAATCAGTCTCTGTTCCCTTTGAGTAGTAGGTTGGGAACTTGAGGCTCAAAACCCAACATGCATGCCATGCAGCAGTTATAGTCACACCAGGCTGGATGTATGTGAGTGTGAGTCACACAAGTGTTTGTTTAGCTTGTTGAGTCTGAATGTAGTGCAGAAATAAGCCAATCTGCTGTCTAAATTCCTGGACTTCTGGACTGACTAGACCAAAGAGTAGCAGAACACCTGCTACTCTTGTTTAGTTTTCAGAGTGTTACTGATGGAGTCCTTCTGAATTAATCATGGGACTATTATCTGTAAGTGTGGAGTTTCCAGCATATCAACAAAAAACAGGTGCTTAATCACTCACTTCAGTTTAGATGACTTTGAACAGCAGTTAATGTGGTAGGCCCTCCACACAAATGCTTAAACAAAAAGTGCAAAGGGGTCAGATGGGAACTGGGTCATTGAGTCATCCTGGAATACACAATTAACCGAAGAGCTGCTCAAAACTATCTCCATCCATAGCCTTCAGAAATGTGTTCGGACCTCTGGATTTCTGTTGTTACTCTTTGTTCTTCTGTTGTCACATGAAAACAGCAGCTTCCAATACAGACTGTAAATGCATGCTAGTGTTTGTTGTAAGGGTGTGTATTTATGGCAGCTTATTCAGCTGATATTGCAGAAAACACATTGATGTGGACACACACAGATACGGTGAGCATCTGGACACAAGATTAGTTTATTGTTTTCTGAGCAGTCTAACAACTGTTAGGGTGGCACCCAGGCAAACACACGCATACACCTTTATCTGGAAAAACACTGCCGCCCATCAGGGCAGGGACATCTGGAGTTTGACGAGTCCATGTTAGTAGGCCACACAGCAGGAGTGGGAACCCCTGGTCCTGGAAAGGTATTTGAGATGCTGTCATGTTTTCCAGGCAGCTGGAGCAGGAATGGTGAGGGAAACAAACAGATGCCAAAATGGAGAAATTAATTAAAGGAGTTTGTAAAGGAGTTTGAGAAAGTCTAATGCACCAAGGAGAAAGGAACTTTAAACTTTACCAGTTTTTCAAAAATTATTTTCTCTATTTTTAAACTTTCTGGTTTAGGATTAGATGGTTAGATCATTAACCAACCACTCAAATACATCTACATCTCTATATATGTATGAATCAACATGTCTCCTGTCTTTCTAATATACCATTAATATATAGTATTAATGGCATATTTCTGTCAAAATGCTAAATGTAGCACCTGCAGCTAGTTTGATCACGAACGCTTTATTGCAGAGCCACTAACTCATAAAAGAGTAGTTTTGTGAAATGTTAATGTTTCTGTTTAGATGAAATAATCAGTTTCATTGTCATTTCTGCATGTTGAGCTGCTGCGAGGCAGCGATTAGCATAGCGCTTGCATCTTTTTCAACCAGCTTGCTGTTTAGCATAAAGGCATCTAGTCTTTATGCTAAACAAAGCTAAGCTAACTGCCAGTGGCTCCAACTTTATACTCAGATTATGCACAAGTTGCTCCATTGGTCACTACTGTAGAAAAAAAACAATGCAGCAGCCCAATTGCTCAAGGGGAGCGAGGGCTCAGAACCCATGCATGTCTATAGAGACAACTAGAAATCATAATAATCAGTGATAATGTTACAGCTGTATTATGATACAGGATACGTGACAGCCAAAGACAAATTATTTGGCTCAAAATCTTTTTTTTCTTCAGTGCTTCTGCATATAAGATCTGTAGAAATCTCTATGCACTAAAGATCTGAACAATGCTGTGTACCTTCACTCTCTTCTGGGGCTGTAAGTCATAAGTTTGACCTAGATTTCATGATCAAACTAGGCCACCTTATTGCCTCTAAACAGATTTAACGGATTCCACATAATTGAGGACTACTGATATGGTGACATAGCCACTGACAAATCAAATTTTCAATACCGATAATTGTTAAAATGGTACTTTAATTACAGAATGAATAGAGGATTTTGGTGCAGCACTGTGGCACAGAATATATTGCTATGCTGTCATGTTAGATATTAACTAGTGATGTATATTATTATTATTATTATTATTATTATTATTATTATTATTATTATTATTTATTTATTTATTTATTTATTTATTTGTTTATTTATTTATTTAGATGCATTTAATGGTTGTTTTCTTTCTTAGGATTTAGCTGATTAGACTATTAGCCTAGCGGCTAGCTCAGCTCAGTTTAGCATAACTTAAAGCAGGGCAACAAAGACGCACAAGCTTTATGTTAATTACCTCCTTGCAGCGACTCAACACACAGCAATGGCAGGAGTATTGATCTTCTCATCTATGCAGAAATAAGAATATTTCTTCAAACTAGCCTTGTACGAGTTAGCGCCATGCAATAAAGCCTTCACTATCTATAGCTGCAGGTGCTACATTTAGCATTTTGACAGCAATGCCCCATTAATCCAGAGACATGGGTAGACTGGAAACAAAAGAGACCCTTGAGGTGCAGAGTGTCATCAAGTGCCACGCTTGTCATTTCATGCTGTGATTTCCATTGTATCTGATGCTGCACAGTATGAGGCGCGATTGCTTGAAGGCACGATAGGACGTTCTGTACCTTCAGCAAAAATCCTCAAGAAGCGATCGTTTGGAGGGGATTCAGTTCTATTTTGAGTCACATTAGCATGAGCAATACTGTTTATCAAAACATGATAACGATTTGTTTATGGTAATTAATTAAGATATAAATTTAGAAAGTTGAAAACTTTTGTAAGAAAACTTAATCAGAGAATTTGGGCATGGATTTTTTCTTTTTTATATGCTTTTATGAGGTAGTGCTTTATATCATGCTAACAGAGATAGAATAAAACACTTTTCAGTTTGGGCCTCTACATCTCGGCTCCCATTCGCTCCCATTTTCATCTTTTTCAAGGCAGAATCACTTTTCTGCTCACTTCATCTCCCTGTGTGACTCTGAGGCGAGACTATTCTGTCTTCTTTTCAGCTTCTCCATCAGTTCCCGCCTCTGGTCAGAAGGATTCCTGTGATAGCATCCTCAAAGTTAAGATATGCCTGCACACTGAAACACATAACAGAGACAGAGTGAGACACTGACTCAGAAAGACCGGTTGAATTTCAGTTGTTGTGCACCTTCAATTTACCTGACTTCCAATTTTAAATTTTAAACCAAACTGCTCCCTTTAAGTAATGTTCTTTTTGACTAGAAGTGAAAAAGGAAAGCGGTAATGTAGTTTAGTTTGTGAATTTCAATCATGCTGAACAGAAAAGATGTAGAGCCAGTGCCTCCCTAGCTGTGTTTGATGTCTGTAGCTTCGCTCATTTTCTCCGGGCAGCTGGTTATCAGTCTTTTCTCACCCCCTGCTTCTATTGGTCTAATAACTTCTGTGCCTTTTCGGTCATGTCTGCATCAGTATAAAGCATTCTTGTGCAAAGGGAGTGCAGTCTGACTGACTCTTGCCTCTGCATGCATTCAAGCCTCAGGGCAATGGCTTCAGTCTGGATGTACTTCTGACTGGCTGAGTGGGCTGAGTAGGTGGCCGCTTGTCTGTCTGCAATCTGCCTACGACTTCTACCGGGCTAACAGTGTTGATAACCAGTCAAAGGTGGGCGTTATATAGAGCTGCTGAGTTTCTGACATTAAAGCACCATTTTCATTTAAAACATGCAGCGAGCAGGCATCATCCATGAGTCTGGCCACCAGCAAAATGAATAAGTGAGGCCACAAACAGGAAGAACACATTTGTTTCTCATTTTATGGATACATGATTATCGACCAACAACAAATCCTTTTCTGAGGAGTTTTGTTTTTTCACAGAGCAAAGAAAGAGAGCAGAGAAATGGATTATCCTACAGTTGTCATGTATATCTCAGTAGCCTTTATACTTTTCTGGCAAGTGGAATCTTATTTGTTTTCATTATGATTATTTCACTGCAATTTGTTGTTACTGATTGATTAAATATATGGGGTGGATAAGTAACTATGTATAATGACTTAACCTAACTGCATGGGGACTCAATGTTGCTAGCAATGTTGGAGTCGTTACTCAATAAGTCATCTAAAAAGTAAGAAGCACTTAAACGATTAAGTCCTTGCTTAATTACTCCAGCAGGTAAATAAGTCATGAGGACACATATACAATCTTTCTATTAGTGTTTACTTATGAACACAAAGCCGACAATTCAAAACAAAGATGAAAACCGGCCAAAAAGAGACTTGATGACCACAGGAACTACTTTAGGAACATCAACCAATAGAAATGGTGGCATCAAACACTTAGCTCAACACTAGTTGCTAGCATCCGTTCAACCACATAGCCAGCAACAAGCACCTTTAGTGGAGTGTCTGAGCTGTAGCATCACCATCATTGTCCTCCCCAATGGGGAGTTGAACTGCATTAACACTTCGCATGCTACAATAAAAATATAGTAAATTAATAACACTTTAACATAATATTAAATGTCTTAATATGAAAATTGTAGCCAATAGTTCAAATGCAAAACTAAAAAAAACCCGGAAAAATAGGATGAACCAAGAAACACCACCATCTCCAAGAGAAAACGTGAAATTTTCATTTTTGTTAAGTATCTAGTTTATAATTAAGCATATACAAAGATGTTTTTCAATCTTTAATATGGTGACATTTCTCCAGTTCATGTTTTTGTTTGCTTGTTTATTTGGGGATTTGCAATAATAACAATAATAAGAAGAAATCCATGTACAAGCCAAGATAGATTAAAAATCTCTTCTTCAAATAAACCAACCTGGCACAATTTAGTTTTCATGGTTTAGCACTTAGAACCCCATTTACATTCTCACCGACTGACTGTTTGACGTATAAGATCTCTGCCTAATCTATGTATATCTATACTTCCTTGTCCACTGATGTCAGTCTTTGTCTTCTGTGGTTTATGTAAATTGCATGGAAACATTGTTTATTGTGGACCAAGAGTTTGATTTGATCTTACTGGAATCTTTATGTTTTAATTAAAAAAAAACAAACAAACATATGTTGTGTATTATATGATAAAAATATGTTTTAATAAACAGTTTCAGTTAAATAACATCTTTCCACTCTTCAAATCTGGGCAAAACATTTTGTTTTCTTGCGTCACAGCCTAAAGCTACTGTATAAAGTTCCACTGTACTCTGACTCTACTCTTTTGTTCTATTTCTTTGGCTCTTTGGTGTTCATACATTTAGCCATATTTGTACATGTGTAAGTACAATGTGTGAGACGAAGTCTTTTAGTGGTAGGCAGTGTGACGCACTGTAATCCACATTTAGATATGACCACAAATTAAAACTCTCACAGTTATTCTTAGCCAGACTATCTGTGGGTTGAGAAGTCATACCTTCACTGTAGTATATTTGGAGCAGTGGTCTATTCTCAGAGGAAGTAAACAGAGTGATCAAATGCAGTGAAATACAGGTAATCAGAGGGCCTGGCATCACTGGCTGCTCTGGGTAAAAGTAAAACTTTTTAACATAATTACACTGTATTATGATTCTAGGCTGTAAGCCAGAGATGTGGATCAGAAGCAGAAGTGAGACAAGTGAAAAAAAAGAAAAGAAAGGATGGACGCTGGGTGAATGCTGAATGAGATGCCACAATAAGTACATCTTTATATTCACTTCCACCCAGTTATTCTCTGTGGCATGGTGTGTGTTTGTATTGGTACTGTGTTGTCTTGTTATTGCGTCTGGCTCAGGAATGCAGACAGATAGCGAACTAGCAACCACCTCTCATCCGACCACAAACTTACGTCCCCGGGGTGATGCAGACGCTCGCATTCACACAGACAGTAGGTAGCTCAGTAGATTTACGGGGCTATTTATTGTGGCAGTCGGCTGTCTGTCTAGTCAACATTTATTCTTGTCATGCAGGTGCGTACGTGTAAATTAAACCTCTTTCTGGATGATGCTCCATGTGTAGATCTCTCTGAATGGAAATATATGCTCTCTAAATGTCTCTCAGACTTTGTGAACTTTGTCATGTTTAACAGCACATGCCAAAGCAGCTGGAGACATTCTATGGGAAACTGTCTGTCTGGGGTCCCCTGGGGCCACAGTAGGTTGCAAGACACATATTGCACTGTCTGCTTTGTGACCTTTTCTGTGTGTCAACTTTTGTACCAACCCCCCAACTACTTTGTTTTCTCCCACCATGTACAATCAAGTGCTGTGAAGCAGTTATCACCCAAAAACAGCATTGTATTGAGCTCTGAAGCTTTTCCACCAAGTGTGACAGGTACAGCAATTTGCAATAAAGTAAGAGGAAGGATGCTGGAATGGAAGATAACATGTTATTTCATCCTTACACTGCTTCAAAACAACTTTTAATGCAAAATGAGAGGGTTAGTTAAGAATGTTAAGAATGAGCCTTTAAATATAATGAAATGAGACCTCAACCACAAGCAGACAAGACGTTAGGGGCTGATGGGGATACAGCTAAACAAAGCTAAGTTATAGGTCTCCTGTCTCATAAGGGCAATTACAGTGAGGCGTACGTCCCTCAGGACATGAGATATTGTGCAGTGTACACAATGGTTTATGTTTGTGGGACTTGCTGCTTGTGCGGGTGTCTGCATCTTTGCAGAGCTTTGAGGTCTTGTGATGTTTTCCCCACTGGCTACAAGTCACAGCTATCAGACGGTGACAGATATAGTGCCGCATGAACCAAAAAGTACTGGTGCGACATGTTTCTGACTTCTCTGTGAAACAAGGGACTTGAAGTTTTTGAAAGTAGTTCTTGGCAGTATGAATAGTCCTCCACATGAATAATTCTGTCTGTGTTTTCCTGTGTCTCTGTGTAAGGTAACTCACACTGACAAATGCAAGACATGGAAAGTTAGTTTTCTGGCTTTTCGCAGTTTCAATGAGCAGTCATAGAGGCCACTCTTCATGTCATGCTGCTGCAGATTAAGTTTTTTTTTTTTTACAAAGTTTGAAATACTTGTTCAGCTTTAGTTTCCCATTTGTCACAATTCAGACGTGTAATGAGGCTGCTTCAAACAGGCTGACAAAGACAATATCCCTAAAAATACTTGCGTGCCTTTTCGTTTGCTTTTTTAACAGAAGTATTTGGGGGATTGTGCATTGAGGCTCTAGGCAGCACTACCTCTCTGTACTCACTGAACATCAATACAGCCATATAGAGGCTGTAACTGTCATAGCAGCCATCAGCAACATGAAGCATTCTGGCATACTGCTGAAGAAATGTAGGTGTTGGTATGCAAAAATTACCCATGTACGCTTGACAATGGAAAAAAAGAGGTTTTGTTTTTTATGAAGCACATATCGCTGTAGAACAGCATCCATATATTACTGGCACCAAATCGATCAGCTGTTCATAACACTTCGTCCATCAGCGCAAACTTTTGCATGTCCGCCATGACCTGCCCGAAACCAGAAGTGACGCCATTTTCGCAGAAATGTAGTTTTTTGCCATCAGGGCCTCATGAGCCTATACTGGTGTTTTTAAAAGTTATGTTTGACTTTATGACTTTCTGTATCGTTTCTGGGATGCTTAGGACTCAAATTACACTGCTGGAAATAGTTTATTTTGATGCATATGCTGCTTTTTTTTTGCAAATTTGCATTATAATATTTATTTTTGTTTTTCCTGCAGTATATAAAAATTGGTGTATTTCAAAAATAGAAATATGAAGACACTCAAAATAAATTTCCTGTGGCGGGAAACTATTTTGTGCAACTTTTTTGTATTTACAGTTTTGAGGGATAAGACTCTTAAATTTCTCTAACTAGAAATATATGTTAAAAAAAACAAAAACGATTTTCAATTTTTTTGTAGTTTATTGCAATTTTTTGCAATTTATGTAATTACTATGCACTTAATGCAGACATATTATTAAAATTTAGGCTGTAATGGTTGTATTGATGTATAGTAACTTGAAATGCTCCCAAAAATGGCTCCACAGCATGTAAAAATATAATATAAGCTCTGGCGGACTTGGTTCTATGGTAGGTCTTAAAGGGTTAATGCAATTATTAGATGAATAAGATGGCTTGCTGTCCAAGAAACCCAGATGCACACAGTCTAGATGCACTTTGCTAACAAAGAAAGCTAGTATTAGCTGATCACATAACACTTACACTGTTTTTCTCTGATATCTGAACTCTCTTTTTAGGTCATTATCAACTAATTTCACTTTTAAATTGCTAAATGTCTCCATATCTAGGGAAACGGGATTGGAGATGATCTGCTATGCCAACTCCTAAAAAGAGCAGCCAAAAAAAAAAAAGCCTCAAGGGTATCTAATCTTCAAGATCTAATGTCAGTTTTTTGGAGTGCAGATGCATGTCACCAAGGAGATACATTTCTTTTCTTTTTGATTAATTACATTATATGTGCAGAAATCATTTCCCTCCATTATTCAGACACAGAAATTTAATTTGAGCAAACAGTGAACTGATTAAGTCGAAATTGGATGCTCTTCTGAATTTGAGCCCTGGTTCTTGATTTAGGCATGAGTGGTTTTTAAGTTTAAAAAAATGCCTGGTGTGTTTTAAAACCCATTAGCTTCAAGTTAGATTGCTCTGTTTTCAGTTAGGTACATTTACAGATGAGCTGATGCCACAGGCTACGGTTCTTTTACACAACTGGATATTTAATAATAAGCTTTCTGACTTCCACTTCGCTGCTGTAACTAGATGCTTTGAAGACCATATTAGGAAGGGAAACTACAAAACCAGAAAGCACCGTCTCATTGGAACACCTTCTGTGGTTACGAACAACCAGCTGACTTCATTCTGTGAAACAAAAATACCCTTGTAACTGCATTGCTGAGCCTCTGGAAATATCATCTCATGATCACACATGTAAAACTTTCTTTCCAATTTTTTGCTCCTTTATCCTTTATTTTCATCTCCATGTGTCCTCTTTGTCAGTTCAGATGTCGTGATTGTAACAATTTTTTGAACCCCTTATTTCTGTACACCTTCACTAAATTATAATTTATCTGTATTGTTTTCTTTGGTTATGGCGTCCACCTGAACGGCAGCAAGACTTCGAGCTCCGACCTTAACATCCTTTAAGTACGCCTAAACAGCGGTTAAAAGTCAACCTTCTAGTGGCTTCCTCTCCGACCTAAGCTTCTGCTCTGATCTAAACAGCTAGGATGCCGACTAAACATAGGTTTAAATCTAAAACAGCCGGAAAGGATGGATCAGACGATGATGCTAGCAACGAACTTGAAACCGAGAAGATGGAAGGAACTAGTGCTCGCGCCCAACAGACCGAGGCGAGTGTTTTGGCCGCAATTCAATCGCTGAAAATACACTTCACTGCTCAACTGCAAGAAGTTATAACATCAAACCAAGAAATAAAAGACGCAATTGGAGTGTTTTCAGAGAGGCTTACCTCAGCAGATACTCGCATTAGCAAAGTTGAAGACGACGTCTCTTCCCTCACAAGAAAAGAGGCTTCCCTTCATAAGAAACTTCAGGAACTCCAGCTAAAAGTGGACGACCTCGAAAACAGAAGCCGCAGATCCAATCTGAGACTCATCGGATTACCCGAGAATACTGAACAAGGAGAAATCACAATATTTTTGCAAACATGGCTTTTTGACGTTTTGGGACGGGACGCGCTCCAATCCCCACCTATCATTGAGCGAGCACACAGGCTACAAGGCCGAAATACCCCAAATGGCCCACCCCGTGCGATCATCATGAAGTTCTTGAATTATCAAGACAAGATGAGGGTGATGAGAGCGGCACGTCTGAAGGGAAAAATAACACACAACGGACACCACGTGATGTTTTTCCCTGACCTGTCGACGGAGGTCTAGAAACAGCGGAAACAATACAACCAGGTAAAACAACAACTCCGTGAAATGCACATAAATTTCGGACTGATCTTTCCAGCAAAAATGAGGATTTTCCACCATCTGTATTGTTTTCTTTGCTGTAAAGTCTAATTATGTATATTTGTGTTTTGCCATTTGATAAAAATGAAGTTTTAACCATCTTAATTCAGTTGAATTAGAAGGACGTTTTGGGCACTGTTGTTCTATGGATGCATTATCTTCTATCATCTTTTCTTTTTGCCTTCAACGAAGGCGCTTCACCAGGAAAAATAAGGTGCTTTTCTGTCTTTGACCTTTATTTTATGTTTATATTATACTAGCTCTATCCATGTTTCATTCCTGATCATTAAACTGTGATTTGAAATGACAGTTAACAGAAACCTAAATTAGAGGTTTCTGTCAACTTGGATTTGCATGTACCAGTTGACCTGGGAAAATTTCTGAAAATTACTCCAAATTTCTCAAATCTGTCACAAGTCTTACTTAAAATGTCAGTGTTGTGTTCATAATAGCTCATTGTGGTGACATCTGGGTTTAAAGGCCAAGCACACTCACTGCAAACCTACAGGGGTCCTAATTAATTTTGGCTGATTAGTCCTTTTATAGTTTGCATAAGCAGCTTGTGGTAAATTAACATATTTCTGGTTGTGAAGATTATTTTGTTAGGGTGGGGAAACAGACCTTCGTCATTAATAAACTGATCTAGTGAGCTCAAGTGATGTCAGTGCAAAGCTAACCAGCTCCCCACCTGAGCAGAAAGAGGTGTTTTAGGTTTTAGGCATCTTTGTGAGGACAGACAATTGGAATAGCACTATACTTGTGGGGACGAACAGTCACTTATGGGAACAAAATGCCTGTCCCCACGAATTTGAAGGTATTTTTGAGGCTCAAAATGTGCTTTTAGTGTCAGGGTTACAATTAGGTTATGGTTAGGTTTAGGCTAATGGGTTGGGGTAGACATTAACTTTTGATGGGTAGGGTTAGGGTAAGCACTAAGAAATGAAAATGAGTGTGTTTGTGTGTGTGTGTGAGAGAGAGAGAGAGAGAGTGTGTTCTCTTAAAGGTTATTTTGTTTTATTATTTAAAAAAAAGTTGGGTTTTTTTTCAGATTTCCAGAAAATGAGAGAATTTTCTATCATAGTTTCTGTGGAGGAAATGAAACGAGTCACATCATTTTTTTTTATCAATTGCAGTTAAGCGGGTGACTCAAATAGTTGGTGTTTATTAGGAAGTAGACAGATCAATCTGAAAGATCAATTTGCAGTCGACTTCTTTAAACCCCTGCATACGAAAGCGGTCGTTTTTCCAAACTGCCGAATTTATCTCAGTCTCTGCAGCTTTCTTACCTTCAGTGTTCATATTAATGCTTTAAGGCATGCAGTATGCTTGCACAACTAATTGCCTGTTTCCATCTAAAGGATTGTTTACTCTGAATATATGATTTAGCACCACTTGAGCAGTACTGCTGGTTGTGTTTGCCAGTGTGTGTGTGTGTGTGTGTGTGTGTGTGTGTGTTTGAGAAAGAGAGAGAGTCTGCCAATTCACATAAGAAAAAGAGCGAGCCAATCCGCTGGCACAGATCATTGTGGATGTGAGCCAGAATATCGTCCTTCATGTATAATGGATAGATATGTGCCTTTGTGAATGATTTTGTCCCTTGCTGCACTCTTTCCAGTAAAACAGACAGAAAGAAGAACTGGACATGATCTATGAGAGACTGGCAGCGCGGTCTTGACCTGCTTCTCACTGGAATGCTCTTATTTCATGCTGATAGTTTGCAGATATCGCATCATCTGTCAAGTCCTACTGTGTGAAAGTATCGTTGGCTTGTGACTTCTTCAGTCTCAGCTGACTGCAGGTTTCCCCAATCTTATAAACAGTACATTTGCATAATGTATGTGGAGGAAATAATATCTGTGTAAATGATTAGGATTACTTATTTACTTACTTACTTACTTACTTATTGATATGTGTTTGTGGTGATCTGTATTATTCATGGTATGATTAGGTTTCACAATTTATTTTGGGGCAGCTCTGTCACCTCACAATAAAAATAGTCTTAATTTGAACAAGATTCCAAGTGTTACTGGAGCCCAAAGAAATGGCATCCAGAGTAAGTAGTTTTTAAGATTTTTAAGGTCAAGTACAATAACCCCAGTTTTATCTGAGTTTAGACGCAGGGAATTAGAAGTCATCCAAGTATTTATGGTGTGTGTTATCTGGCTTCATTGATAGGTAGATAAACCTGGATATTTTTTGCATAGAAATGTATGTATTTGAATGATGGTGTCTAGGGGAAGCATATATAACGTAAACAGAATTGGTCCTAGCACAGAACCCTGTGGGACTCCATAATTCCCCTTAGTGTGTGAAGAAAACTCCACGTTTTTAAATTTAGAAAGACATGATTCAAACCACAGCAGACACACCTTTAATACATTCAATTCAATTTTATTTATGCAGCGCCAAATCACAACAAAAGTCGCCTCAAACAAGCTTTATATTATAAGATAGACCCTACAATAATACATACAGAGAAAACCACTACAATCATATGACCCCCTACGAGCAAGCACTTTGGTGACAGTGGGAAGGAAAAACTCCCTTTTAACAGGAAGAAACCTCCAGGAGAACCAGGCTCAGGGAGGGGCGGGGCCATCTGCTGCGACCGGTTGGGGTGAGAGAAGGAAGACAGGATAGAAAACATGTTGTGGAAGAGAGACAGAGGTTAATAACAAGTATGATTCAGTGCAGAGAGGTCTATTAACACATAGTGAGTGAAAAAGGTTACTAATGAAGAAATACTCAATGCATCATAGGAATCCACCAGCAGCCTACACCTATTGCAACATAACTAAGGGAGGATTCAGGGTCAGCCATATCGGGTCAGATGCTCTAATCTCTTTAATAAAACATTATGGTCAACAGTACTACTGAATGCTGACATCTAGCAGGATAAGGGCAGTGATGAGTTCACTGCCAAAGACCATATAGGAAGATCGTTTGTAACCTTCACTAAAGGTGCTTCTGTACTGTGATGAGCTCTGAAACCTGACTGAACTCTTTAAATAAACCATTCCTCTCTAGATGATCAGTTAGCTGTTTTACAACTACTCTTTCTAGAGTTTGTGAGATAAAAGGAAGGTTGGGGGATGGTCTACAATTATTTAAGACAGCTAGATCAAGTGATGGCTTTTTAAGTAATGATTTAATTACTCCCATCTTAAAGTCCGATGGCACCCAGCCCATTAATCAAGATTGACTGATCATATTTATTGGTGTATTAATTAATGGTAGAACCTCTTTGAGCAGTCTTGTAGGAATGGGGTATAACAGACATGTTGTTGGTTTGAGCATCATCTTGCTGTGAGGAAAAAGTGCTAAGCGGTAAATGGTAATGGACTGATTCTTATATAGCGCTTTTCTACTCTCCCGGAGTACTCAAAGCGCTCTATACAACACGCCACATTCACCCAGTCACACCCATTCTCACAAGCACTTTATCTATACTTAGTGCTATCTAACTACATTCACACTCCGATGGACGCATCGGAGAGCAACTTGGGGTTAGTATCTTGCCCAAGGATACTTGGCATGCAGACTGGAGGAGCCTGGGATCGAACCTCCAACCTTCCGATCAGTAGGTGACCTGCTCTACCTCCTGAGCTACAGCCACCCAAAGCTCTACTGCTCTATTAGGTAGTCTCTCAAGAGAAGTAGGAAATAGTTGTTCTGTTACCAGTTTATGTGCCCTGTTACCAGATTTACAGTGGTGTGCTAAGTTATCAACTAAAGTTAGAAAGCTAGCAACACACAGACACAGGTATTGATTATTGGTGTGAGGTAGCATACAAATAAAATACTACACTCATTGAAAACTTGTTTACACAGTTCTTGTACAGTTTGTACAATTAACAAGGCATCATTTCATTTTCAGATCAATTCAATAAAACATACTTCAAAAGCCACAAACAGCAGAAACACAATGGAGAGTGACTCTAAGTAGTAGAAGTGAAAACTGGCAAATGACTGCTGGTTTTGCCTCAGTCCATGGGGACTGACTCACATTTGGACCCAGCTTCATCCCAGATGTGCTGAAGGACTGCTGCCCAGGTCCAGATAAGCAGCAAAAAATGGGTGGATTGATGGATGGATGACAACTTGAGGAACTTTTTTTGATACTGTTATATTGGTTTCATTTTTTAGGTTGTGTTCAAGGTTGCACATAAATACTAATAAATGTTTAATTTCAATATGTCGTGTTTGTTTATTTATTAACTCCAATTTCCTCATTTAGTATCACTTCAATCTAGACAGTGGGCCAGACAGTGTTCATTATAGGGATCCCAAAGGAAACATTGGTGTGCTCAAATCACCCAAGCATGCTAACCAGGAAATGAGCCAGTGTTACCAAGGAGACCACCGGCTCTACTGCTCTATTAGGTAGTCTCTCAAGAGAGGTAGGAAATAGTTGTTCTGTTACCAGTTTATGTGCCCTGTTACCAGATTTACAACTTTGTGAGTACTAACACAAATACCAATAAAGCCTCTCGGTACAAAATGGGCATTGCGGAGGAAGGTGTTCCTGGTCCCAACTCTCAATAGAGGTAGCTTCTTGCTAAATCACTACAGCATTTATGGCTTTTATATTGTTCTGTGCACAGTTTGCTATCGAGATATTCATTTATATTAAGTGTTTCTAAGCTGCTTGTGAGTTTTAGACAGTATTTGGGTGAATGTCCATCACTCTTAGTTCATACTACCCACTCTCTTTCTTTGATCCCATAATCATCCCTCCATCTTGATCTCTATCTCTAGTGTAGGCCGGTAATTACTACCTCCTACTGTATCTCTTATACACAAACGCGCGCACACACACACACACACACACATTCATGCACAAATCAGACAATAAACACAAGGCATTTCACAGTTCATTTTTATTCTTCCATGTCTGTCATCCCAATTTATGTAAATTACAGGGTTGCATCAGATTGAGTCTGCCTACCCTGCTCAACTGTGGCAATTCTCTTGTGTTTCAGAGGATTTCCATATGAGTTCAGTAATTACGTCTAGCTATTCATCCTACGTGTAGCAACCATGGGTGGTAGACTGACCACAGTTCTTTCAAAGGTCATCAAGTAAACAGGCGTATCGTCTTTCATGCACTCCTACTGCTGCCTGCTCTTCTCATGGGTGTGTTTGATACTGTACCATGTGTTTGTGCATGTCGCAATGAAAAGTCGAGCTTTATTTTAAGCCATATTGAGGCACTTTTAAGAGAACTGATCAAATCCCAGGAGTCAAGTGAAGAGTGAAAGCCTTCATCATTGCAAGTGACCTTATGGCTTAATTCAACAGCTATTTCCTCTGGGAGGACCAGTGACTCGATTTAGTCTGCATTTATCATTCAGTAAGTGAACTGCAGGAAGAAAGGCTGGCCTTGAGACCCAAAAGTTCAGATAAGGAAGATTAGCTGGAAAGTGATGATATATTCAATTATTAGATGCAGTTATTTCTGTAGCGGTAAATAAAAGACGAGCAAATGTCTGGGATATTTTACCAATCAGTGAGCAATGTGACATTTTCATAAAAATGTATTCAACGGGATAGCGTGTACATGATATAGTGTCTTTGTCACATACCTTATTTCTATTTATTTATATTTAGTTGTGGCAGAGTCCATTAAAAATCTTTCTGTCTCTGTGTTGGCTGGTTTCTTTGAAAGAGTGATGTCTTAGTCTCATCACAACAAAAATACCAAAGAAAGTGCTACAGTATGTATATCGGAGCTGTATAAACCAGGTCATCCATTTAAGTATCGATTGGCTTCACTTTAATTCTCATCACCTTTGGAATATCACTGGCTATAATAATTGCTGAGCTTCAGTTGGCTGTTGCTTACTACTGATTACTTTGTTTTTAATGGGCATTGTTATTGGCATATTTAAATAGATTTTTTAAATGGATATTTAATAAAGAAGGATGGTCTCAATACTCTGACCACACTTCCCACTCTGACAGCCACAAAGGCAAAGAACAAAACCCTGATGTATTAGAGGGTCACAAAGGGAAGAAGCGCCTCGAGGAGTAAAGATGGTTAGTGTTATGCCTTTTGGTCAAAAGTGAGTAGTTAGTGCATAGTCTGATTAAGTTACATAAGCAAAGTGATAAATAAGTTCAAAGTTAAGAAATATTATAAGTAATTCATGCTAAAAACAGTTAAAATGTCTGGGTTCGAAATTTGCTCAGAGTGAGACAACGTTATCACAAGCGATCTTTGTATTCTATGTGCGGAAATGGGAGCGAGGGAGCGCCCTGATCATTAACCTATCTTTGACGTATTTTCTCCGTTAATGCCGTGAAAAGTGCTTCGTCAGTATTAAAAGAGTGAACGAGTTCATGTACACGCTAAGAGTGCCCTACACGCTTGTACCTTGGGAAACGTTCGTTTTTGTGAGTATTTATATGTTCAGAAATAACTTTTATATGTGTTTACCCGGAGTTAACTGCGATGCTAATGTAACGCACGTGTTAAGCTAGGCTAATCATTAAGTTTGTCATTAAGATGTGTATTAGCTAGCAATTTATTTTCACTTTCTGTATGTTTCAGTTACAAATAAGAAATAGCAAGGAGAAGCCTTGAGAGAGGATAAGGCTTTAAAAGATCTTCATTAAAAGCAAGAAAAGCAAGCCTTGTGTGGAAGATCTCGTCTATTTTGTTCGCTAGCTGTCTAGCTTCACATGGTCACGTGTCGTGAGGGCAGCATAGTTAGAAAGAGAAGGGAAAGAGGAGAGACCGTGGAGAGGGCGGAAGAGGAAGCAGTGGCTAATTATCCAAACACCATGGTTCCAGACCAGCAGTTTTCAAAGTGGAAGTCCTCCAGCAAAATGAGGAAAGTGTTCAATTAATGTAATGACTACCTATTTGGCGATATGCTCTGGTGATAATCTTTATCTCTGTCTTCTGTTTTGGACTTTATTTTCCTCACCTTCTTGATAATCCAGTACAACAGTGATGGATATCTTTTTGTTTGCAGCCCTTACAGCAATGACAGCCGGATCTGGACTTTTTGAGTTATGAACATGAAAATCTTTGGGCTAGTACAGTCTCGTGTTTCCCAAGAAGTCCAGGAGAGGTGGGGAAGTTAACAGATTATTAGCAGGATCAGAGATAGATGATTTTAATTCAACATGGTTACACGGAATAGGAAACCTATAGTATTACTTCTAATAACTTATGGTATTAAATACTGTGAGTATCTCAAATGTATCACCACGAGTCCAGCTCTCTATTTTGTCCTGTCTTCCTCCCCTCACCCCCAACTGGTTACGAGAGGTTGCTGCCTCTGCCTGAACCTGGTTCTGCCAGAGGTTTCTTCCTGTTAAAAGGGAGATTTTCCTTCCAAGTGCTTGCTCCTAAAGGATCTGTATTCTTAGGAGGGGTACCAGCACATCACCCCTGTTCTTCAGGAACTTCACTGGCTCCCTGTGAAATTCCGGATAATTTTCTTCTTCTATCCAGCTTACTGTACCTTCCTTCCGCCTCACCACCATGGGAAGCAGAGCTTTCAGCTGCTCTGAAAGTCTGCATATTCACTGTGAATCCACTGTTTGTTAATTTTATCTTGTGCTTTTATTTTATTGTTCTTATTCTGCCAAGTGTTTTATCCTATTGTAAAGTGTCCTTGGGTGACTTGAAAGGCGCTCATAAATAAAAAATTTTATTATTATTATTATTATTCTCTGTATTATTGTAAGGTCTTTACCTTAAAGTGCCTTGAGGCGACTGTTGTTGTAATATGGCATTATTTATTTATTTTGTGCATCAGGTTTTTTTTTATGTAGAGGAAAAACAAGCAAATGAGGCAACACGCTGGAATACATAATGCAGTGAGGCACTTTGATATTCGGTATTGATTTAAATAACTGCTGTCAACTTTTCTCTTAACATTATGAGTCGACACAAGCCACACATATGTGAGGTGACAGTTTTACCTGACATCAGCCTCATTTTCTGCCCTTCTGTCTGTGTCTTTGTCACCTGTTTGCAGTGTTGGGGAGTAACGGAATACATGTACCGCCGTTACGTATTTAAAATACAAAATATGAGTAACTGTATTCCGTTACAGTTACTGTTTAAAAAGGTGGTATTTAGAATACAGTTACTTTGTTGAAATAAATGGATTACACGGTGGTACTTTCCTGTTTCATATTGTGGACTGTTGGACTGTTTGGGTTTTGTTCGATTGTTCCAGGTGGCAGCGTTACGGTTGCCATGGTTACAGGGTGGCGCTCTCTCTCTGCGTGTTTCCTGGGTGAGAGAGCGCCTTTTTGTTGTTGTTGTTGTGCTAAGCTAATAGGCAGAATGCTACAGGTATAGCTCTAAAGAATGTAGCATCATAGGCAGTGTAGTCCGTGCTGCAGGGAGAATGGACTGCCATACACGTTATGTGTCTGTGAGCGAGGGAGGGAGAAAAAGGAAAAGTACGAGCTGTCATCGAGCAAAAACGGGAGCTGGAAGCATGTAAATATAATAATAACCACTGCAGCCAAGAAGAGTGCCTGACGAGCCCAGTTGTAAGTAAGCTATTAAGACTCGACTGTACACCGTGTTCGTGTTTTCCTCCAAAAACAATAAGTTCCGTTGCAGCAGCCTTTCAACGCCTCTCTCTGTCTCTCACTAGCAAAGTTGACCCAGACAACAAAGTAAAGCTATTTTTCGGCTACGAGCCCGACACGAACCCACCATATTAGCCAGAGGTCCCTTTACTACAGTTCGGAGCCGCGGACCTTCAGTAACAGTAATAAATCACAGCAATAGTACATTCATGTAGTTGTAAACAGCATGATAATATATTAAGTAATCCAAAGTATTCAGAATACGTTACTCTCATTGAGTAACGTAACGGAATACGTTACAGAGTACATTTTGTGGCATGTATTCTGTATTCTGTAATGGAATACATTTTAAAAGTAACCTTCCCAACACTGCCTGTTCGCAACAGTGAATAATTTATTTGTTTTAAAATCTCAGATGCGTTTAACTGAGGTCTCAGCTCATGTTCAAATCTTCTGAACATTAAAAACAAATTTAAAAAGAAATCAGTCATTTCAAATGTGAGAAGTGTGTGAATCAAATGTTTCTATAGTGATATATTTTTCTGTCACACTTGTGGTTTTGGTATTTAGCTTCTGTTCAAATCCCAGAACTTGTGCCGTGTCAATCCATTAAAAAGCAGTTTTATTTCATTTTATTTTTTAGCATGATGTAGTAAAAGTCTTTTCTGTAATGCAGTCCCTCCTGCTAAATGATTTAGCTGGCACAGATACCCATGGGCATAACTCACTATCAGCTATTATAATGGAGGTCAAGGGTCATACTAATTCATCATAGAATTGTGGAGTGGACTAAATGATGGAGCAACACACATATATATGCACACACATACAAAGTGGCAGCTCGTTAATGACAAGCTTGCTCCCTCAGCAAGGAAACTGAATGGGAAATGCTACTTCATAATAATTTGTGACCTCAAAGTTCACACTATCAACGCTTTTATGGTTGGTGTATCTGGTTTTCATGTTATCAGATGATTTTCTTTCTTCTTTCCTCACTCAACATAGGTCATTCAACACGGGCTTAATTCCTTCCTTTCTTTCTTTCAGGAGCATTTTATACTTTTCCTTTACGTAACTACAGACATATCAGAAGAAGTGGTGGAAATGTGGAGCAGAGGTGGAGGAGGAAGAGACTTTGGTGACATCACCTCCTTCCTCTTACAACTACGTTTGTGACTATGTGCTCGTGTTGTGGGAAGTGGTGCTCGTGTGGGTGTGTTTGAATGAGCGTGAGTGACAAAACGTCACAAAATTGATAGAACACTTTCAAATAAAACCTTTTTTTTGCATTTTACATTCATTAAAAAGTCATTTAAGAGTGTCAGACACACAGACAGAAAGAGACGAGCTCACCTAAGCAAACGGTTCGTGTGTGAATGGAGTGACTTGAGGATGGGCAGTGGTTAGACAGGATATTGGACAACATTACTGGTCACTATACCGCCTCCAGCAGTTTCACACCTTTATGATGTCAGATACTGGAAACCACTGAGACGTAACCCCAGTTTCCAGTAAACGTATACTCCCATCAAGCCAAGTTCATGAGAACGTGTGTCATGTGACCAATTTTTTTTCTTGACCTTCTAATTCACACCTGCTGTCTGTGTCCTTTTATAGTGAGTAAAGTCAGACTAAGTTCTCTACCATACTTTTCAGTTATAGAGTTATTTAAGAAATAAAATAAATTGAGGTTATAGCGTCTTATTAGTATGTTAACTTGCAGATATATGCATGTTCAGATTAGGATCTGTCAACTATAAAAGATAGAACTAAGTTTTTAGCATTTTTTGAAGTTTAGAGAACATTCAGGAATCAGTGAGAAAGTTCTTCCATCCCTTTAAAAACACTCAGTTTCACATTTCTGGGTAATTTCCCAATCAAGTTTCTGCTTACATGGTTCACTGGCTGTTATCGACAAATAAAGCATCTTTCAAGTGACACGTAGGACGAAACAGTCAGAAGGAAGTAAGGAAGTAAACATATGAAAGAGGATATGAAACAGTTATGAACGTCACACCACAGACTGCACAGATGGCAGTAGACGACGAGCTGTGCATGATCCCCTTCACCTGGTGCCTGTTTCTTTTCATTTATAATGTATTTGACAAACCTTTGATCCAGAAACCTGTCTCAGTGGCAGTTTGTATTAAAAGGCTAAGATTTACCCAGAAGAGATGCTAGTGAGAAGGAACGATTTTGTGCAGTGTGCTACATGTGAGAAAAGACAGGTGTGTGAGATATCGCCTGATTCTCCCGCCTGCTTGGTGTTCCTGTGTTAAAACTAAAAGTTCCCCTTTCTTTAGACCCTGCTGTGATATCACTCTCTGCTGAACTGACCATGACCATGTAAAACATATATCCCTCCTCCCACATGACCCCAGCTGTGTTTACTGTCCTCTGCTGTGTTTGATTCCCAGGACCTGTAGAGCCATAAGACCCTGGGAGAATCAACACGTGCAAACATACGTTGCAGTTTGAAGGCCTGAACACTGAAGGTCGATTGATTGGTGCAGTGGTGTACTCTCTCGAACAGCGTACAACAGATTGTTTTGTAGCAGTTGGAGAATAACATGTTCTCGCTTTGGGCATCAGCATAATGGAAGCAAAAATATTTAAGAGCCTTGGTGCCTTCGACAACAAAAGCAGTAAAATTTAGTAACTGATGTAATATAAGAAACATTATTCACAGCAGGTACATATTATGTTACTACACATTAACCGACCATTTTTAATACTTCCATCTAGACTGCTAATGATTTTCCTAAGCATCGATTTCACAAACTGCTTTGGGAAACAACAGAAACTGAACAAACATTTCAGGTAATTGTAAGGGGGAAGGAGATTGCCTTCATTTTGCACATTTTGCATCTCTAAAATATTCAAAAAGCCTCTTTGATGTTGACCACCGGCTTTTTAACTGTGCACTTTTGAGCTTCCAGTTTAGCTTCATTGCCATTGCCACCTTGATTTTCCGGACCCTGGAAATATGTAAATATATAGCTTAAACTATGTGTGCTAAATTAGCAGCTAAAACTAAGTACAAACTGAAGCTGAAAAGTCAAGTACTGCAGTTCTGCTAATGGTCACTTAAGATTGTATCCAAAAGTGAATAAGGACTAATAAAAAATAATGCTCAAATGGACAAAATCAATATAAATCACATTTTCCACCATGTGATGCAAAAAGATTTTGGCCTCTGATTTGTTCTTTCCATAGAATTATTTTATCGTTACTCATCCAGTTGGATACTGGTAAAGTTCAGAGTACTGGGGTGTGGCTGCAGCCAAGCAAAACTTTAGCTGATCGCTGCGTGCCAACCTTGACCGTTACTAATTCAAATTACTGAACTCAGCCTTTCAATTTGTGATGCTTTTTTAGAACTTTTACTTGATAATTCAGTTAAATGATCAAATAATATGGCTTAAATGCAGTACACACAATGTAAGAACTAAGCACTTTATTCTATACATATAGCTCACATCCATGGCTAGTTTAAATTACAAGTTAACCCAACATGTTGTTTGGAGGAAGCCAGAAAAGAACACAAAAGAAAGCACTCGCAACTATGGAGTACATGCAAACACCACATGGAAAGACCCCAGATAGGATTTGAACAAGGAACTTTCTCGCTATGAGCCAATAGTGGTAACCACCCAGCACTGTGCTGTCCTGTTACAGAGCTCATGTCTATGTGAAGTCACCCTCTTTCAGGGCTCCCTCTAACCGCATGACTCTGTTCCTTATATGCATCATATATGATCACTCCTGTGCTGTTTTACTAGTTCTCTGTTTGGGAATCCTTTAGTCCAGAAAGTGCCTGTCTCTGTGGGAATCTGGTCAAATGTGGTTGTAAAGCAGATAGTTCTCATGTCAGTGTCAAGGTCCCTCTCGGACTCTATCACCACTCCCATCTGACATATACACAGACATATGGTATGTACGGTTTCAAGGTTTTCTAAAAAAAACATTTTCTTTGATCTGACCCCCACTGGTGGATCTAAAACCTCAATAGATATGGTAAATGGCCTCTATTTGTATAGCGCTTTTTTAGTCCCTAAGGACCCCAAAGTGCTTTACACAACCTGTCATCCACCCATTCACACACTGGTGATGGCAAGCTACATTGTAGCCACAGCCACCCTGGGGCGCACTGACAGAGGCGAGGCTGCTGAGCACTGGCACCACCGGGCCCTCTAACCACCACCAGTAGGCAACGGGTGAAGTGTCTTGCCCAAGGACACAATGACCAAGACTGTCCAAGCCAGGGCTCGAACCGGCAACCTTCCGATTACAAGGCGAACTCCCAACTCTATAGACTGACCCAGAAGAGCCTCAGTATCTATACATTTGTAGCAAGTGTACAACAGTATACAATTTTAAAATGTATCATTGTTGTATAATTCCAGCTATTTTTACAAAGGTCATCAGGTGAAAAGAATGACACATAAGACATTTTTACTACTGTCAAATGTCAAAACAGGTCAAATTGACGCAAACAGTGTTTAAGGGCTATTCTGCATGCTTGACCGCCACTAATCTAAACCACTGAGCTGCATTTTGCAGTCCCCTGTTGACTGTGCATGACATTTTATATTGATTGGTTTCGCTTACCCAATTAAATCTGTGGCAGTTTCCATTTACTGCGATTTGTGACAATTGCAAAGCTTGAACTGACAAGTCCTTGAAGCTAAAACCACTCTAGTATGGCTTTTTGATGAAAGTGAGCTTCTGTTATACAATATAATGGTCATGAACCTGCTGTAGGGTCAGGGTTTGAGAAGGTTTCAGCAACATGGGAAAACTATCAAAAACAGCTGACGAGAAGAATATCTGAAGCTGTTCTGAAAGAACAAAGGCCGGACTGAACGAGGGGGGAAGAACAAAGAGACTATTTAATTACTGAGACAGATGGTACTAAATGGCTCACATTAACCATTAACCAATCACAGAGCTTCAACAAATGAGGTAAGCGGTGAGGTCACTACCTGCAACCTTTGAATTTAATCTCTGTGGCTGGGTGATTTAGAGGTGAGGGGCTGTTCTCTGAAACCATGTGGGAGTGTGTGTTTGCATAAGTGCCGGCAAGTGTGCGTGCGTGCATATGAGGTCACCTTCATAAGGATACCACTTATGATATAGATGTATATAAATTCTGTTTTGACATAAAATTACAGTTTGACGATGAGCATAATAAAGTCAGATACATTGTGACCGTTGCTGTTTGATGCTGATATTTGTCTAACGCTCACAGCACTCAGCAGAACAGAGAAACCCAATCGCTGCCAGAGGTGCATTATGAACAGCGTCTGCACATAGAGACCGAGTGTCACCTTGGCCAGTTTAAGAGGTATGTTTCCTTACTCAGCCACACACACACACACACACACACTTACATAAAGACAATAGGACATAGGAGACGCCACCATACATTAGTTTGTCTGTGACTAA
Source organism: Neolamprologus brichardi (assembly GCF_056152115.1). Lineage (NCBI taxonomy): Eukaryota > Metazoa > Chordata > Actinopteri > Cichliformes > Cichlidae > Neolamprologus > Neolamprologus brichardi. The sequence continues at coordinate 4,538,418 of NC_142104.1, read as the reverse complement.
GATAGTCATTATTAGAATAGCTGCTGTTGATGCAGACCTTCATTTAAACCTGGCTAATGGCTCACTGTCGCCTGCACACACCCACATACACACTCATCCACATGCTGTTAATTATACATTCCAGGGACACATTGTCTCCATTTAACAGGTCTCCATGCCGGAATGTCTCCATGTGCCGTTCTCTTCTCGCGTGGTTCACTGCATCTCTTGTTGTTGCCACATGCTTGCTACTTTGGTTGTTCAGGTGGGCTGACATCCTTGGATGGCTGGAGGTGATCAAGCACAGACATTCCTGCACAAAATACTGCATTTTAACATGGCAGGCCCTGATTAAGTCATTATCTCAACCCTTAACTCTAACCTTACATCACCTTCAATGTGACCTAAGGTATAAACTATCTTTGGGGACATTATCTTGCTGTTTACTCCGATGTTTGTGCCTGAAACATCATAACGCTCAGTACATTGTTTTAAAGGAAATCTGTTGTGCTTGTTTCCAACCTCATGTTTTTATTTTGGTACTCTACTACAGCGGTCTCCAACCTTTTTTGCGCCACGGACTGGTTTATGCCTGACAATATTTTCACAGACCGGCCTTTAAGGTGTCGCGGATAAATACAACAAAATAAAACTAGTACCACTACCGAAAAAAAGAAGATTTATTCATAACACACGTGAAAAGACCCAGGAAAACAGAGTTAACGATAAAAACGATAACAAAATAAAGCTGAAAACCGATAAAAACCCTGAAAACTATACATTTCACACCCAGCGGTTGGGGACCGCTGCTCTACTAAGGCTCAACTCAGGGTCACGGGAGGACTTGAGCCTGTTAAATAATTTCCTGTTTTATTTTATATTTTAATTCTTAGCCTGTTGTCAGTTAACTTCCTGTCTTTGTTCATGTCCCCACATCCCCTCCTTGGGATGCGGTAAAATAGCCCAAAAACCTAACACCTACCTCCCTTTCCTGATCACTTTTCCTTGACCTGGATGGAAAGCTTTATAGAGTCGAGGAAAGATATGACGGAAGATGGGCAAGGCTTTTGGAAACATGGTGTTTAGAGAATCCAATACTTGTTGCCTTACCTCATCTTCTTACAATATTGTTTCCTGCAGACCGTGCTAAAGACCACCAGTGTTTAAAATGATCACCTTGTGTAAAAGGATTTGAATTGTCAAGAAAAAGGAACTGAACTGGACCTGATGTAAAAGTAAATTCATGATAATTCTGAAAGCTGACAGCACAACAGCAGACATTACTAATGCAAACTGAACTATATCATGGATTTGGATTTGGAGAGCTTATATAAATCTATGTTCTTCACACAACGCAACACTTCAAAAAGAAGCTGTGTAAAGTTCATACTTCACGCAGTTAACATGATCTGATGACTGTCATCGTGAATGATGTGAAATATTATTTCCTTTTCTTGCATAAAGGATACTCCAGTGCGTCGTCTGTTAAATGAAGTAGTACTAAGGTAAGCAATGAAGCATCTTGCGTGCTTACTATGGTCGTGTCCAAATTCATGGGCTGCATCCTCCTGAGGCCGCATTTGTAGACCGATTACGTCACAGCGACGCGCCGAAGGCTGTCCACATTCGTAGACTCCTCCGAATGCAGCCGACAAATGCGTCCTCCTTTTTCCCGAATTTGAAGGATGGGTCGGGTGTGTCCTTCATGGCCTACCATATCCCAGAATTCATAGGGCGGCCCAGCCAAACTCCAGTTTCCAATAATGGCGGCCGCTACTAAGTTTTAAAATTACTCGTACTAATCTTTCTGGGTCACAAAATAAACTTTTAACATATTTTCAGGCGAGAAAGTAGCTGTGTAAACATCAAATATCTGCTCGGTTTATCGAGATATCGCATATTTGCAAAAGTGCTTCGACGTTTTCGGAGACGTCTGTTACCCACCAGCTCGATAGCAAGCCGGGAGCTCGAGGGTCACTGAAGCCGCCGAGAACGGCACAACTCCCTCCACATCATTTTCAGATCACCGCAGAGTTTCGCTACTCAGGTTAAACGTAATATATAAGTCACTTAGACAACCTAAAAATGTTCTTGTTGGGCTTTTTTCAGTGTTTTATTTGTTCGTGAGTAAATCGGTTTGGCTGAGATTAAAGTTATTAGATTAGATTAGATAAAATAAAACTTTATTAATCCCCCGGGTGGGTTCCTCCGGGATTTTCACACAGCTGAATAAACGTCAAACAGAAAACTGATTAAACAGAAGTATGAGACGGTCGAGAATTTACGCCAGTGTCCTGTCATATTTTAGATAGCAAGGAACAGACGGCCGAGTTTATTAAACTCCACCGAGACAGCGGTGACGCTAATCAGAAGGCTAGACCGTCCAATTTCCCCAGCCGTTTACTTCCGGCCTACCCGACCTTCTGAGGTCCCGGCCCACGTAGACCGCGAAGGCCGGGTCCTCAGGAGGATGCAGCCCATGAATTTGGACACGACCTATGACTGCCAGGCGGATACATCTGCGTCACTTCAAACAGTTAGGACCAGCCCTAGGTATCTGTACTGCTGCTCTAATCAGTATCACCTGCGTTGTGTTAATTACACTGCTTCCAATTAGCCAATCATCCACCTGTATATGCATACTTCCTGTGTATCATTTCCAAGTGGCCAGATTGTCTTGTAGTCTTGTTTATTTTGTCTAGCTTTCCAGCCTCCACATGTCCCTTGTGTTTTTGCTATGTTTCATCATGGACTATTCCTAGTTGCCGCTTGCTTGGATAGTTTGCCTTCACTGAGTGTCTTTAAGTCTGTGACCACTTCCTGTTTTGTTGGTTTAATGATTTGGATGTTTGATTTTAAGATGGCTACATGTGTCCTGAATTTGGGTCTTTTTCATCTTAAGACAGTTACATTGCCATTCCAGCACAGGGCCAAGCTCTGTGTGATTCATGTTTTATAATAACCCTTACCTTTTAACGGTCTGTGGTGAGACCCTTAAACTCATAATGTGAAACAAGTTTGCCTACCCCTCCTTTTAAACTAGCTTTTTCCTGATTGGAAAACAAACAGCCTGGCATGTGGGGGAATGTCTGTGCTCACCAGAGTCATTTACATCACAGAAAGCAAAGAGTAGTAAAAACTGTCTAAAATTGACTGTTCAAGCAGTATGAAGAACAGACTTTTCCCTCACAGGGCCCACTTGCATGCACTTAATTATCTGGAGCTTTAAACCAACATTATTTAAGTATCCATCACTGTAACATATGCATATGACATAAAATAAAAACCATAATAGATACCCTTAAATCCTACAGAATATAGTGGATTCAAATAATACAATGCATAGCTTTCCAAATGAGCACAACCATCATGCTGTGGATAGAAGGACTGAGATAAAAGGAACATTTGTATTGCAGGCAGATGAAAGGAATGGCAATTGTCTGAAACAGTCCTTTGAATGTGCTGTCTGATACCACACAGTAACAATCCCGCATGAGTAATATTTCAAGAGTAAGAGCAGCTATGTTGTTGGGTCACAGCAGCCCTCTAGCAAGAACAAAGACAATGAGATGCCTTTAGGGGCTTTAATTACCAGCAGAAACAAAATATTATAATTACTATAATATAACTGTCAACACATTTGGTTTGGAAATTACTTTGGGGAAGTACTCATCTGCTGAATGCTGACTTCTAGATATACAAAGTTTTCTGTTATTTAGTGTTTGCGTGCTAAACATCCCCGACAGTCAAACTTAAACAAAGGTGTCTTTCTAGCGAAAAACATGAAGAGGTGGGAAAAGTGTTCAGATGAAGTAAAAATACCAATCACAGGTGTAACGACTCTGTCATAGGCCCTCGAGCACATATTTGTTCGAGCTCTTGCTGTGCTGCTGTTGTTGTACTGGGCACACACACACAAACACATGAACACACATTAGTAATATCAAAGGCATCATTACAGCTTTTGATCACTTGATTTGATTTTCTTTTCGCTGCTTCCGTGTATTATTTGATTTGGGTGGATACCAATTAGGTGATCATTATGTATAAGTTTCCTTACATTCTGGCTGATGCTGTAGTAGGAAAAGTAATTCTTCCAGCTAGCTCTTCTTTTTTTTCAGCCTCTTATCCCATTCATAACTGAGTTTATTTTAAAATCACTTGGAGATTTTCACAGTTTTTCTCAAACTCTTTACATTTAGATTTAGCTTTTGGGAATTAGCCTCTTATTTCCAATTTAAGATGCTTTTTTCTCATCAATCTTCATTTGTCTAAAGTAATCGATGTGCTTAAGAAAACTTAACTGGCTTATAAATGATTCTGCTTATTATATGAAATCTATCTCAGTCGCTCCTTATCTCAGTTTTTGATCATCCTAACTGTTCTGGATCTGTTGGATTTTTAAAATAAATAAATAAATATAAATAAACAAATAAACAGCAGTGGCATTATCTCTGGGAATCCACACTCCTCCAAATCGTTTTTTTAATCATCTTCCTTTATTCCATATTCATTTTTTGATTTGTACACAAATCTAAACACCATTAGTAGTTTAAAATGAGTTAAATGCAGTAATTGTTTTTATTCTGAAACACAGATGGATGCAGTCAATGTGCCTGAATCCTGTCGTCACCTTCAAGTTACCAGACAGTTGGCACACCTCTTAGTCCCAAATGGTTGTTTTCTTTCATTTCTGTTTGTGTAGAAATTAGGTGCAATGCAGTATGCCTAGTAATCCGTGCTTAATGACTGATTACAGACAAAGGTATGAGTGTGGTGTCAACTTACACTTCAGACTCACTTTCAGAGTTAGATTGCCAAAACTGAGTTAAAGACTATTCAAATTCATTTTGTTTTTATTGTAATCTACCTTTATGTGATAATAATTCAAGTCCAAAAACATCAAAGTAAGGACCAACATATTTTCCTCACTATGTGCTTTACAGACATCTGCTCTTTAGTTGAGACACACACACACACACACACACACACACACACACACACAGTAGTCGTTTCAGCTCGTCTCTGCTGCATTTTGTCATCGGGCTGCATTAAAGGCTGGCATGTCTGTCAGAGTTGTTAATGGACCAATTCCATTTTAAGCATCCCTGACAATTGAAAAATTTGACTCATCACACACACGAATCCATACGTAACGCGTACGTGCACGCCGACGTACGGGCTCACGCACGTACTGCAGATACGCATCAGTCGCCAACCTTATGTCTCTCTGTTTACAAGGGTTTGTCCTTTTTCATGTCCACTTTGAGATCATAACTCCACCCTGCACTCTCCCCCTCTCCTCCCAGCCTGCAGAGCCTCCACAAATGAGATAAGAGCGCTAATGTGATTGCGAGAGAGAGAGACAGAGAGAGACAGAGATAGAGAGAGAGAGACTTTCTAATTTAATAGAAACTCCATCAGGCTAATGGAACTGTGGATTGACCGCCCAGCCTCCTACACACACACACACACGCACGCACACACACAGTCATTTACTAGTCACTGTATTGTACCTTGTGAGCGTGGGAACCTATTAGCATTCACAATACGCCATGCCACAGTCAAATGAATATGTAGAAAGAGGCGACATGGGAGCTTGAAAGAGAAGGATAAAAAAAGTGCAATGAATGAAGTGGTACGGAAGAGAAATGAAGCGATACTTTTTGGTGGATGTTCAAAGAAAAACAGAAAAACGGTCCAAATTAGACACAACAAAGCACAAGGGTGGACAGAGGACTGATGTGATAGTCATTCAGTGCAGACAGTTCACCAATTATAGCCATAGAGGTTTTCTGGTCCTTGTTGAGGATGGGACGATATGAATGGAGACTGAGGGGGTGGAGTCAGGGTGGGGCAGAAATGACGGATGGTGTTTCACTCACAATTTGTCTGGCCCAAAGGTATTAAATGAGCGTGTACTCTTTTTCTAGCTATCTCACACACAAACATTGCTGATGCCCATTCACGTTCGAGCTGTCGGCTGATTTATTTCCACTTATGCTCTCAAGTGCGGAAAGTTGGACGAGTGACAAAAAGTACAAAGAGGACGTGTCCTTGAAGGGTGCACCTCTTTCTCGTCGATTCTCTAAGTTCTTCTTCTACTCTCTGTCAGTCACAGACGTCTTTAAGTTCCTTACACAGCAATAACTCGTCTCTCTCACTACTGTACAGGATGTCACAACGTGTCCTCTGTTTTGTGACCCAGTGAAATAAATTATCTGCTATGAAAAAACTGGAATAAGTATGAATATGACTGCTTGCGCATTTGAGAGATGCACACCTCTATTCAGTCTGAAAGCTGCTATGTGAAAAGAGAAGGAAAAAAAAGATTAGAAAACATCAGTCATAGGTTGTGTGTGCTTACACTTAAAAGCAAAAGTAGTGAATGGATGTAGAGGAGAAAATAAATCTTCATGAATTAGGTGCCAGACAGAGCAGGAAGTCCTTTGTGGAGGCTCAGGAGGTCAGAAGCAGGCAAGTCAGCTGTAGTTTTGTTCTGTTTTTGATACATTGGACTTTTATCTGTTATGATACAAAATAATTGAAACTTTTTGACTTATTTAAACCATGTTGTGCAGCTTTGGGTCTCCGCCAGACCTAACAGAAGAGGCCTGTGCATTACAGGATCAGCAGTCTAGCAAGTTCTAAAATGAATGTAGTTAAAAGAGTAGAAGCAGTGATCTGAGTCCCCCGGAGCGACGTAGATGCACATTACTGAGCTGTTTCCATTATGAGGAGACACGGAAAATGCAACATTCCCAAACAAAAATAAGTCATAATCTAATAACCTATTATACTTGTAATGCCTTGTCCACAGGACCACAAAAACTTAAGAAAGAGAGAGAACTGAAAGTATATGCGGATACGTGTCATCAGGGTAAATCAGAATCCTCTATTTCTCAGAGGCCGGTTTAGCTGCTCGACCTGCGCATTAATTAACAAATTTTTGCATGTCATTAAGGTTATGGATCTTCCAGTTCATGGAGGAAAAACTGATTTATCTGCAGTGAAAGTACATTTTATACAAGATACATGAAGATACTTAGCAGCCATTAACTATGCTGTTTCCCAACTTTTACTTTCTAACAGTGAGCTCCTGCTCCTGCTCTAACTGCCGACCAGGATCAACTGCAAGATGGAAACAGGTCGAACCTAAAATCTTATTCTAGATTAATAATTGTCAGTTTATCAGTCATTAATGATAGAAAATGGGAGGTAAGCACATATTTGTGATTTATTTGTTATTTTCCACATACAAATTCTATTAATTCCCTTCAGTTTGTTTGCATATAATTTCCCTAGATACAAACTGTTTAATTGGTGTGCGTGGACACAAATCAGATTAATGTTTGTGTTTGTTTTCTCTTCTCTCTTTGTTAGTTTCTTACAAACTCTCATCAGCCCATATTATCTATATGTATTTTAAAGCTCAAAAGATGTTCTTACAATTTCTCATTTATTCAGCAACTTGTAATCTGAATACTTCACGCCTTACAGCATAGGTTCAGTTTAGATATCATTTATCCTTTGCTGTTTTTGGTGTATCTACCAGAGTCTTATTGTTTCATTATTTCAGTGTCTTACATTTTAACTACTGATTTTATCTGTTTTGATTTTATATACTGTTTTATTTGTTTGTTTGTTTGTTTGTTTGTTTGTTTGTTTGTTTGTTAATTAGTTTGTTTGCTTGTTTTAATCAATTTTAAATCATGCTTTTTATTTGTTTTTGTTTCTAATGTCTCTGTAAAGCACTTTGAATCACCTTGTTGTTGAATTGTGCTATACAAATAAACTTGCCTTGCCTTGCCTTGTACTGGTGAGTAAATGCTAATGTGGCTTTACACAGTGCAAGCTGTGCTTGAACAACTGTGGAACAAATGCAAATGTGAAAACATAAGTAGCTTCCTAAGCGAATAATTATTAAGGAGGAATGTTATGAGGTGTACAGACATTAAGCACTGGATTAAGTAGCTATAGAATCTTAATCTGGGGAGACAACGTGGACTCAGACATTGTCAGTCTTATCCAGTAATGAAATTAATCTATTAAAGTGAAGAAGGGCCGTCTCTGCCTACAGCTGCTGTGCTTCCTCTCCATCAGCTGCGGTTGTTTTTTGGTCGGCAACAGCCTCTGAAAGAGACGATGGGAAGCTGTTGCACTCACTGGAAGGAGAAGCAGAGCTTTGATTCCCAGACTTATTACTACCAACATTGTTTGTGATGAGATTGTTTCACATTAGATCGTAAAGGGGCCACAAATGATTTCTGCATGTGTGTGTATGTGTGCGTGTTTGCTTCCATAGCTGTCATTATGCATTATACATTCCATTTCCACTTAACAGCCAAGGTTTATAAAGGGATTCACCCGCCCACATGCAAACAGACACCGGCACACACACGCAGTAACTCCCACTTGCAGCCAGTTTGAGTAATATTCATATGTCACTGTGACTTTGGGATCAAATTTTATTGCTCTTAATCTAGACAGATCTCTTTTCTCTCGCCTCCAAACCCTCTTACAAGGTTTCGGGTTTGTATGTGTGACATGAAAAATAACACACAACATCCAAGATGCTTCATCAAAGGCCCTGAAGAGTCTTGATGGATGCAACAGCCATGGAAAGGAGAGGGAGAATTACAATTTCTCATGCAGCCTTAGAGGCTTATTTCTGTGAGCTTTTGAAGACCAGATACTTCTCTTTGTTTTTTTAAATATAGAGACATAATCAAATACTTTAAATACATTGCTGATGCGCAGTCTCCCCTTCAGGGTCCTCTTGTGGTGCACCTCTGAAAATAACCTTATTTATAAGTTCAGTAAACAAGATCTGATCTACCTACTTTCTTGGGTGTTTGGCTGCTAATTTATTCTTTACATCACTATCCTGTCAGTCTTAATACTGACATCATTACTCTGGTCCGATCATCCTTTTCTTTGAACCAATCAGCCTCTGCTCTGAGTGGTTTAAATCGGTGCTCCTCATCAGTCTCGCTTTCATGCAACCCTTCTCCTCACCATCACCCCTCACCAAAGTCACTCAGAGCTCCATCCAACTCTCAATCTTCATCTTCAGCTCTACCAGCGACTACACTCTAGGCGTCCTATCCTAAATCATATTATCACTGGGATTCATTCTGCCATGACTGATCATCGGAATCAGTTTCTCTTCTCACAAAATTCTTCCAAATTATCTCTCCAGCTGACTTTTTTTTTTACTGACGCTTTTTAAGAAAGCTCCTTGCAAGTCCTATAACTGCTGTTACACAGCAATGTTAAATTTGTGCAAATGAAGCAATAACGTTAGTATGACTGAAGCTATGCAACATTTACTTTCATATTTCAAACAGTTTCATAGTTGCAATCTGACAGTACATGAAGGATGCAACAAAATTCCCTGAACTTTTCATGTTTGATTGATTTTATATGGTGTGACCCAGCTTGTTCTGTGGCTATGACCTAGAGACCTAATCGCACTCTTACATATAAGATTCCAGTTTGTCTAAATGTGGCCTGTCAGGTTAGAAGTGAAACAAAGAGCATGCTTATTTTCTTTCATCAAAATAAGAGGGTCGTGCATTGGAATTTGCACCCAGACAGTCAACTCTGAGTTTTGGCTTTAGAGCCCGTTCTCACTCCCCAGGCGTAACATGCCGACGTTTTGTCACGTCCCGGGGCGTTCCTGAGGAACGCAAAAGGAGACCTTCGGCGTTCTTATGGTACGCGGCGGGTTATGGCCGAAATCCAGTGCAATGATGCTCCCGCGGTAATAGACGTTCCAGCCCTGTATTCCAGCCCTAAACCTAACCTTATCCCTAGCCCTAACCATAACCTTTTTCGTGAGCTTAACCAGGACTTTAATGATGTTAAATAGCGTGTTTCTAAGTGATTTGAAGAAAAAGAGCGAACATGTGTAGATTGAGTCCATACGGTTCTCATTTTCCCTCATTTTTCCGAGGTCGTCATTTAGGAACGTGGTGGGTAGCCGAAAACGTAATATGTTGACGATTTGTCACCTAGCGTAAAATGTTACGCTTTGGGAGTGAGAACGTGTTGGGCTTTAACAACCTGAGGGAGACCACTGCAACTGTACTGTGTTCCACTGTGCATTGAAAAGGCTAGACCATTTCAAAATAATCTTGTGCTAGTATTCAGAAAAGGACCTCCACAGAGCAATCTAAACATTATAGGAGCAGTGGGGGTGGCCCACAAGTGCACAAGGATCTCAAAGGGAAGATCAGTAAATCAATCAATAAGAGTTTTATATTTATTATCAGACCTTTTGGATCAATCTTGTATTTCACTGTCCTTTTTTCCCGTTTCAAGCCATTATAAGTACAGTCTTTAAATGCCTCTCTGGAGAACAGTTTTTATTGCTAGTACCCAAACTGGTTTCAAATGGTCTAGATTCTCTGGAAATTACACAGCACACAACAGATGTTAATAACTTTATTTCATTTATATCAGCCTAACGGTTTACAGTTCATCCTCCTTGAGCTGCATTAAGTGATTTTCCATTTTCACCCCTGCTGCTCTTCCACATGAAAGTTCAACTGTGGAGCAACGGGATGTTTCTAATTGTGAAAGGCTCAAAATAAAGGCAAGGTAGCCGAGGTTAGCACTGATGACAGAGTCAGTTTCAAGTGGACTTGAGTATGAGTGCCACAGTGAGAGAAGTTTACAGGCTGGAGACTGTTTCTTTGCCAGTTAGACTGAATTAGAATTATAAATTTAATTGATGCCCAGCCTTCTGACTTTATCTCTTCTTCATTCATCCAAGCTCCACCCAGCAGTCCTTTCCATTTACAGCGAGTTCAGCTAACGCTTTAGCGCGTGTGTGATGTAGGGGAGACCAGGGATAGTTGTAACATTTTTGACATTTCTGTCTGTAAATTAGAGCTCTTTTAAGGTAGTGGATTCAAAATGTAATGCAAAGTATTTACATGTCTCGGCTATTAAATAGTGCAGCTATTTTCTCTGCAGCACAATTACCCATTGCATGGCATGGTCTCAAACACAAAGAGTGAAATGTTACAATTAACCCCATAGTCTGGGTTAGTTGTAACATATCCTGGGGTGAAATGTAACACAATGAAAAAAGGGTACTAACAAAACATTAACATGTAATCTTTTTTTATTCAACACATGAATGCACTTAGAGCCATTTATGTAACTATGTGTGTGTGTGACAGAATGCAGAAATCTAGCTTTTGAACATATTCCAACCCCCCAAAAAAGACAAATTATGGAATTTTCTGCAACTGAATATTTCATTCATTTTGGTTGGTCTTCCTTGAGTTTGGCCTCATTGGCTCAGTGGGCATTATAACCTACAACTCTTGCACCAATTTTGAACATAACAATGAAGCTGAAAAAATGTAGTTGTTCGCCAGCATTGCAATTCCATTACTTTTTATCATGGCTTACCTTGGTGTGGTTTGCAAAGTGCTTCAGAAGGATGAGGAAATCTGTTTCTTGCACCCATCCTGATTTATTTCCACTACCAGTACTTCCTACTGGTCCATCTCTGACACAGTGGTCTGTATTGTATGTAATGTATGTAATGTATGTGTGGGAACACAAACAGTGGAGGAATTGTGTTGCCAATGGCATTAACCGCATATACAAATGCGACCAGTGAACCTCTCTGCTGATGTCGTTGCCCCAACTTGTTTAATATAAGTTAAAGTAATAGTGGGGTAAGTTGTAACATCTGCATTATTGTTACAACTAACCCAGACTGTTGCTGTTACAACTGACCCAGACTCCTATAGCCATGAACTAGCTAAGATTACAGCCAACAGCTAAAACATTAGCACTAAAGATCTACACAGAATATATCCCCATAGACATGCAAATAACATAATTTAAGTTTGATGAGTTTAACTGCAAAGCAGATAATGCTGTTAGAAGTTGAAATAAAGTAGAAAAACGTACTTTTTGGCATACAAATGACTTTTTTTCATGTTAAATTGTCTGTGTTTGACAAAATGTGCTGATTTTTCACATGTGATAGCAGTTCTGAATTGGGCATGCACAGGATGAGTCACATCATTTGAAACTTAGCCCTGATTGGAGAAATTGGAAGTGTTACAACTATCCCCGGTCTCCCCTACTACGGCAGTGTGACTGGGTAAATGGGAAACTGTGAGGATGGAGCTGTGTTTGGAACTGGGTGTGGAAATGTGACTGTGTGTGCCAAGGGACTGGTCCTCGACAGGAAGACGTGCATGCACACACACATGCGCGCACACACACACGCAGACTCTATGGACGAGCTGGGAACATAAATGGTAGACAGGATGCAGATGGGCTCAGAGCCAGCTGGCTGGCAGAGAAACTGGTCTGTGTGTGTGTGTTTAAGTGTGTCTTTGTTTGACAAGGAGATAAAGACTGGGTGAAAGCTCTTTAACATCAATACAAAAACTGCAAACTTGCTATACTATAAAACACGTTCGCTTTCTATTGTCTTAACCTTCACCTGTAACATTTCCGGAACGACACTAATCTGGATGTGGATATTGACTATGAGGCCTCATTCAGCTATTCATGGCAGCAGCTGTTTTGGCATTAGCCACATAAATCCAGTGACATTCCCTCCATCTAAAAACAGCTCGCCCACAAAGCCTAGCCGATAGATCACCGTGGCAGCCGCTGATGGGAATCAGCAGCGAGAGGTCTTTTTGCCTTTATAAATACACATACATGAAGCGTTTCCTCTTTGGAAGTGTGTATGATTTATGGCTTTACAACACTGACTTAAAGTAGGTTTAATGTGACTTTTATGATCATGAGAAAAACACATTTTAATGTTAAATCGAAACATTTATTTGTTCTTGAGATCACTGAGGGGTAACAGCAAGAAACAGTAAGTGAAGAAGTGATAAAGTTTATCCGAGGATTAGAGCATTTCTTTTCAGGGCTCTGTAGATGAAAAAAATAGCAGCGAGAATCATTTTTAATTTTGAAAGAGGACCACCAAACCATAAAGTACAATGATGTGTACCATTGGCATCAACAGTAATAAACTTACAGAAGATTAATAGAGGGGTCCAGAAATGTAAAAGCTGAAGAAAATGCATACCGATTAATTCGACTGACATGAAAATTGTCTCATTAACCATTTTCCTATAAATATTAAATCAGTATTATCTATGTGAAGTGTATTCTATGAGTCATTCAAAGTTCATTCAAAGTATGTTCATGCCCAAAAAATCTGGATCGTTCTATTCATACTGCACTGTACCAAAATACTGTTCTTGATATGTAATGTATTGAGAAGTCATGAGAATATCTGGTCTTTAATTGTTAAATCCTTACATCCTTATGAATCTCTGTCTCTCTTCCACAGCATGTCTTCTATCCTGTCTTCCTTCTCTCCCCACAACCGGTCGCAGCAGATGGCCCCGCCCCTCCCTAAGCCTGGTTCTGTCGGAGGTTTCTTCCTGTTAAAAAGGAGTTTTTTCTTCCCACTGTCTTCAAAGTGCTTGCTCATAGGGGGCCCTATGATGGTTGGGGTTTTCTCTGTATGTATTATTGTAGGGTCTACCTTAAAATATAAATCGCCTCGAGGCAACTGTTGTTGTGATTTGGCGCTGTATAAATAAAACTGACTTGAATTAAAAGATTAAAGTTTGTTGTTCTTTTTAGAGAGTCTAGAGAGCAGTTTACACTTTGGTGTATAATAATAATAATAATAAAATAAATTCAGCTGTCATACACTTTAAATGAGTGACCACAATATCCAGTTCATACTTGATTAAAGATTAAAGGAGAAAGCAGAACTGTGTCCATCTGATTTCAGTGCAATAGCAGTTTTTCTGCGCCTTGGGGAAAAACATTCACCATGGAGATAAATACAACAACATTTTCTAAACACTGAAAATCCCCTCGGACTACAGTTAAATTAATCATTAAGAAGTGGGGAAAAAAATGGCACAGCTGTAAATTTTACTTGAGCTGACGCAAAGCCTGTGTGAACATGCAAAGGGAACTTGTGTGGGAGCTCAGCAAAAGACTAATGGATAATCGAGGGATGGCAACAGCTGCCTATTGTGGTTTTATTAGCAAACAGACTACCCTTTGATTGGATTAAGGTACTCTGGAATGACTTATCAAAGAGCATGTCAGTGTCCTGGAGTGGCCTGCAAATCCTGTGCATCCACACAGGAATATGTGCGTGCATCCGTGCACAAACCAATTCAGACAAAACTTTCTGAACTGCAAAAGAGGTAAAGAGAGAATGGAATCAGTGTTTCTTTTCCTGGAGATCAAAACTAAATAAACATACTCGTGCGCACACACATAAACACACATGCACACTGACTCTCTGACAGGGAGACCTCTTCGTTCACAGTGCCACTGGCCAAAAAGGAAGAAGGAAGTGGAGAAAGGAAGCACAGAGTGGTTGATGACAATACCTTCAACATCCTACTGCTCTGCTGAACAGCAACGTCCAACTATGGTGGAAATCCATTCATCCAGCCACTGTTTGTGTGAAAGATTTATAGACTGAAGTTACAACATGAAAAACCTACTGGTAGTTTATTATTGTGAATAAATTAGGTAGTTCGACTCCACTGAATTGTAAAAATAGTCTTTATTCAACCAATACAACTCATTTCATCAATGTTTAGTATGAGGAAAGAATTTTAATACGGCGTGCCGCTTTGCATCAGGTATTAGCATGCAGACAGCAGGATCACTGTAATTAGGAGGGGTTCAAAATATATTAAATTCCCCTCTAAATGTACCCAAGATGACATGAATATTTGATCACCCACACATCCTCTGGCTCCTGTCAGAGATAAAGTTGGCCATAAGGAGCATATAACTCATCAAACAGCACAAGTGGAAATAAGATCATCAGGACTCTTGGAAAGCTTAGACAGATATCTGTGAGAACGGTGAGATGTTTAATATAAAGTACATAAAATATTACAAAAAGATATTTTTCTTCTTAGACAAACAAAGAATAGTTGATTTTGTCAAAAATGTAATCTATGATCTATGCTTTGATTTATGCTTTCTTCTGGTATCACCACAAAAATCCAGTAAATATGAACAGATGTTTAAAACATTATTTTTTTTTCCTTTTTTTGCCTGTCCGAACAGAATTGTTGTCTTAAGGCCAAGAAAGACGCCGAGCAGATTTACTTTACCAAGTGGATCTTCATGGCCTTGCCATATTGGTGCATTTGATTGACCTTTATTATAATTATGTATTTATTTTTATTTTATTTTCGGTTGTTACAGACGGGACAGACATGACTGGGGGACAGGACAGGGAGAAAGAATGAAAGAAAGAGAGGGAGAGAAAGAAAAATAGAGGGGAGAAGAGATGTGAGAAAGGGAGGAAGAAAGAAAAGAAAAACAAACAAAACACCTGGATCACCTGTATGGAGATAAGAAAAAACAGAAGAGAAAACAAACAAAAAAGAGCAACATAATAAATACAACACCATCACAATAAACTAGCTAACAGTAGATAACAGTAGATATTAAATATTACATGTTATTGTGCAGCACGCAAGATCGACAGCGCACAATGTGCTTTGAGGTAGCAGCCAAGAAAGGTGTAGTTTGTGTCTGTGTACACCTGTGTGGATCAGCACGCTTGTATTTAAAAGGTTTCTCCATGTAACAATTTGCTAGGGAGTGTGGGGAGCCATAGTCCCGTCCCCCAGGGCATGAAGCCCTGGGAAGAGCTAAGGAGAGCCCCAAACGAGAGGTCACCCAGCAGCCACAGAGCAGAGGCCAGATAGGGTTGCAGTGATGTGCCCGCAGGCTCTGCCGACAGCGAGCTGTGCCAGAGAGGACCGAGCCTCAGGCCCAGAGGCCAGAGGCCAGCCAAGGCCCCGCCAAGCGGCCACCAGGAGTGAGCTGGTACATACATGAGCGCCCAGCCTCAGACACCAAGAACCACCAACGCACCAACGTCTGAGGACATCAGCCACTGGCAGAGAGTGTGGTGAGGGGAGATAGGCCTCCATACTTTGGAGAGCCTGAGATGTCCCCAGAGAGGTGGAGTCCAAGAACAAGCATTCATGTTTTCAAAAGGATGATCTTTTTTTAATTTTTACTCGCTTGTGGTCGGACAGCGTGGTGGTGTGGTGGTCAGCACTGTTGCCTCACAACAAAGAGGTCTGGATTTCAGTTCTAACATCAAGCTGGGGCCTTTCTGTGTGGCATTTTCTCCAGCTTCCTCTTGGAGTCTATGAGCAATAAATTAATAGGTTTGAATGTGAGTTCGAACTGTTGTCTGTCTCTAAGTGTTAGCCCTGTGATACGTGACCTGTCAGGGTGTACCCTGCCTCTCGCCCTATGACAGCTGAGATAGAGCCACCCACAACCCTGATAAGGATGGAAGAGGATGGATGGATAGTTTGTGCTCTATCCTTCTATACTACCCCCATGGCACAATGACTAAATCTGAAAAAGCCGGTCCCATATATTAGCATGCATAATACGAAGAACAAGATAAAGCTACTCATATAGTGGCTCTGTTAAATGCCGTTGCAGGTTTGTAGGTATATCTCATGTAAACAGCACTTGTAGATCCTACTTGCTTACTTTTAATGCAACTTAAGGTCTGCAGCATGTCTCAAGGGCTGTTAGAGAAGCTAGAATTATCTTCAGTTTAATATGCATGAGTCCTCTGAAGTAACATCAGTACACAGTATCATGTTTACCAGCATCAGTGATCTGTAGTGCTTCATATTTTGGAAAGAGATTCCAAAAAGGAAAAAAATTCTAATGGTCGTCTACCTTTTTCTTGAAAGCTTTCCTGTTCTATAAAAGAGGCAGTTTGTACTTTATATTGGTAGTGATTACCAGGCAGAGTAATTGCCAAAAAACTAAATTTCCCCATCATTGCATCATTTTGCTTTGGCTTTTGTAAATTCACTTTTTGCAGAGAACTGTTAGTTAAATTTATTTCTTATCACAAAGAAGCTTGAATATGAAATGAATCATATGTAGTCACATTTTTCAGAGTTTGCAGATGAGCCATACAGCTGTCTGGCAATAAAGTCACCGATTATCAGCAACTCAAAAGATGCTGAGATGGCAGAAAACAAACAAACAAACCATTAGCTGATAAGGACGCCACTCTTTTGACCACGAGGTATCCTTGAGAGTGAAGGGGAGTAGAGGTGACTTAATCATGAATGTGTGATGGTGGGTTCACAGAATTACAAGAACTCAGGAGGAATGATGAAGCATGAGCCTGTAGCTTTTGCAGTAGTCAAAGGAGATGATGGGAGGGTTGGGAAGGTCAAATTAAGGGAGGGGATGCGAGCATGTGTTAAGAATTGTCCTGCTGGGTGAAGGTGAAGAAAGAAAGGATGAAGAAGGGATGACATGTATGCAGATAGTCTGAACCAAGTGAGAGTTGCAGGGTGTGTGTGTGAGGGGGATGTGTGGGGTGAGACCCCAGCGTGGTTTTATAGTCCCTACAGACCTGTATTCGTGGCTGTATGACTACAATCCATAGCTGCATGTTCATAAAATGCAACATGTGTTAGCCCTTTATTTCTGGTTTCGATTCTGGCACAGTGTCTCTGGCTCGGTATCCACACTGGAATTGACACGCAAAGGTCAAAGCTAATAAAGTGGCAAGGAAGAGTGAGGCTCAGCATTAAGATGGGTAGCAGAATATACTGAGTACGGGGAACAGCGTGGTTGATGTGAAACAAAGCTAAAAAACGCAGCTTGACTGCCAACAACAGGCAAGATTGAACAGTTATGAGGCACACGTGTGACCAAAACTGCTGACTTCACACCACGCTTTGTGTTCTGCCCAACCTCTGGTTCTACTTGAGACAATTTAAAAGACAAGCGATTGAATTGCTGTCATCATGTATAATCTATACAGTGCGGTGTTTTAATGGTGTAAGCCTGTGTGATTGAAGGTAATGGAAGAGTGATTGCGTTTGAGATTTATTAAAGAGAAGGCTATTAGGAGCTGTGTGAGGTGCTGCAGCAGACCCAATTATCATTAGATCCAGTTCAGACCAGTCAGCTAATTGGTGAGGGAAAAGTGAAAGGCTCATTCAGCATCTCTTTGTGAGTTCTGCTTTACAAGTTTGGAGCTGTAAGGATTGGTAAGCATTTGGTCTTTACTGATCATTTTTTATTTCCAGCAAGACTTTTCTTCAAACAAGGAAGATGAAAAAAGTTGATCAAATGATGATCAGATTGAATTCTACATCTGATTTTGGTAAGTGCAGGTAGTTACTTTTCCTTTTTAAGGATCTTTTTTCTTTTAATATAAAAATTAAAAGCATTCTCAAAACAAATTTGCAATGCCATGTACTAAAGCAGGGCGACATTACGGGCTTAAGAACACTGTTGGTTCTTTAGTTTCACATTTTCTCCGTGCTATAAAACATCAGAAAATTGTTTTGTAGGTGATATCAGTAGCTATGAAGTGCATATTTAAGAGCTTTTCATGGAGTTGCCGTTTCAAGACGTCAAAACTATCACAAATTTATGGTGTTACGTCCCTCTGCAGCCTCTAATCCGCTCAGTGTGTTCAGCTGGTGCTAATTGGCCACACCTAGTCAGGTGTGGATAAAAGCATACCTGAGGCAAGCTTCCCAGAGAGCTCACTTGTCTTTGCCTTGGTGGCATCAGCTATTTTAGCCAACCTGGTTTTCCATTTTAAGATAAAACCTCTTCTCACCCATACTCTGGTATTCGTCTCCTTTTTTATGTTGTGGCTTTGACCCGGGTCGTAACAATGGTGTCCAACAAGAAAAGAAAAGTGGCTTACAGGTTTCCTTCAGTATTTAGACTAGTAGGCTACAGAATATTTAGAATTTCTATTTTTAAGATCACTTTTAAGCATAAATGGTAAATGGGCTGGTTCTTACAGTATATAGTGCTTTTCAGCTTGAGCACTCTATGCAACATGCTTCATTCACTCATATTCAGTTTAAATTTTCGATTTTAATTTTATTTATAGAGCACCAAATCACAAAGACCAGTCACCTCAAGTTGCCTTGTATTGTAAGGTAGACCCTAGAATAATACATACAAACCCAACAATCAAATGACCCCCATGAGCACTTTGGCGACAGTGGGAAGGAAAAACTCCCTTTTAAGAGCAAGTAACCTCCGGCAGAACCAGGCTCAGGGAGGGGCGGGGCCATGCTGTTGGGGTGAGAGAAGGAAGACAGGATAAAAGACATGCTGTGGAAGAGAGACAGAGATCAATAACAAGTATGATTCAGTGCAGCAAGGTCTATTAACACATAGTTATGCCGCAATAGGTGTAGGCTGCTGGGGGATTCCCATGATGCATTTAATATTTCTTCTTCAGTCACTTGTCTCACTCAGTAAGGGAGGATTCAGGGTCACCTGGTCCAGACCTAACTATATGCTTTAGCAAAACACAAAGTTTTAAGCCTTAAAAGCAGAGATAGTGTCTGTCTCCCGAATCCAAACTGGAAGCTGGTTCCATAGAAGAGGGACCTGAAAGGCTCTGCTCTCTCACACTCCAGGCTTATTTGTTGTTCCTGGAGTATTTAAAAGTAGAATGGGAGGCAAAGTGATCTCATTAAGATAAGATGGGGACTAATTATTTAAGACCTTGTATGTGAGGAGCAGGGTTTTGAATTCAGTTCTGGATTTAACAGGGAGCCAATGAAGGGAAGCCAAAACAGGAGAAATCTGCTCTCTCTTTCTAGTCCCTGTCAAGTCAAATCAAATCAAATCAATTTATTTATATAGCACTTTTCACAGGATAAAAACCACAAAGTGCTTCACAGCAATATAAAATAGAAATACATAAAATACATTAATAATAAAACACAGCACAAATCTAATTAAAAGCCAATCTAAATAAATGAGTCTTAAGCTGCTTTTTAAAAGAATAAATACAATCAAGGCAACGTAATGATGGAGGGAGAGCATTCCACAACCTGGGGGCCACCGCTCTAAAAGATCTATCACCTCTAGTCTTAAAACGTGTTCGTGGGACTACCAACAGCCTTTGAAAGCTTTAGCTTTAAAAGTCAGTACCAAGATTTTAAAATGAATTCTGAAAAGTACTGGAAGCCAGTGTAATGAACGCAACACTGGTGTAATGTGCTCTCTTTTTCGTGTCTTAGTTAAAAGCCTTGCAGCAGCACTCTGGACTAACTGGAGACGGTCAAGATTCCTTTTGCTCAAACAAAGAAAAAGGCTGTCACAATAATCTAAGCGAGATGAAATAAAAGCATTAATAACCATTTCTAACTCAGACTTAGACAGCAAAGTTCGCAGTTTGGAGATGTTTCTTAGCTGAAAAGGGCAGTTCCTAATTAACTGGCGAGAGTGTTGTTCTAGGGACATGGCAGAATTAAAGATCACACCAAGGTACCTGAGGCTCAGGTGAACAGATGAGCCAAGAGAACCAAGATGCTGTTTGATTAGAGATATCTGGTTGTCGGGGGCAATAATTAATGTTTCTGACTTCTCAGAGTTCAACTGTAAGTAGTTGTCACCAAGCCACTGTTCAATGGAAGCTAAACATTTAATTAAAGAGGACAGTTTATGGACTTCCATCGGCTTAAAAGAGCAATAGAGCTGAATATCATCAGCATAGAAGTGATAAGACACCTCAGGGAAATGCCTGTCAGGACTCTTGCTGCAGCATTTTGGATTAACTGAAGGCTTTTCAGGGAGTTTTTAGGACTCCATGAAAAGGGGAGTCCTAATAATGAATTACAGTAGTCCAGCCTAGAAGTAATAAATGCATGAACTAGATTTTCACTATGAGACAGGATATTTCTAATTTTAGATGTTGCGCAAATGGAGAAAGCAGTCTTACATATTTGTTTAATATGTGTATTGAAGGACATGTGCTGGTCAAAAATGACTGCAAGGTTCCTCACAGTGTTACTGGAGGCCAAGGTAATGCCATCCAGAGTAAGAATCTGATTAAATACCATATTTTTAAGATTCATATTCATACAAACACTTTTTTTTCTATCTAGCATCATCAAAGAGCAACTTGGGCTTGAGTATCATGCCGGAGGACACTTTGGTGACTGTCGGAGCCAGGGATTAAATCTCCACCCTTCTGACTGGCAGATGACCTGCTCTACCCCATGAACCACAGCCACCCAAAAACTACAAATGTTTAGAGAGTGAGCCTATTGTTCCCGTTAACCATTTTAAAATATATAAAAACAGTTCAAAAGATTTAGAACTATTATATATAAAAAAAGCAAAGGTGTTGCGTGTTGCTGCAGAAGTGTTTTGAGAGAATTAGCCCATGCTGCGCCGCTGCACCTGTGCAGCTCCACTGTCTACACCACATTGAAAAATTATTAAAAAGAGTTACTAGCAACAATTACTAGCATGCTGTGTTGTGCATTGTGATTGCAGGTCCCTGTGAAATTAGGGACCTGCATCACAGTGTGACCCTGAAATTACTTTCAGCAGGTGTCGTTGTCACCAGATGCCATGCCAGCTAATGCTCCAAATTCTGGAGTTGGGTGAGGTCTCGTCAGGCAGGGGAAATCTGGTCAGAGGCTGTCCTTGGTGTCGAGCCTCTGCTCAGTTTGGCAGTGTCAACCTTCACTCTGGTGCCAACAAATATTCCTTGCCCTACTCCCTACCCTCTAGACAACTGGCTGTCACTCGTGCAGTTCTGCCACACCCTCATAAGCATGTGTGTACTTTTCCAAAGCAACCAAACATGTCCAAGAAATCCCCTCCTTATGGAAACTATCCACCTGTTTCTCGTGAATGTGCCATTACGCTCAAAAGCTTGTTCACGAGCTTCCTTGTTTGTGCTTATGTTGTGTACATCTGTGAGTTCAGTGGAAAATAAACTGCTTATTCGGTGCTTCAGTTGTGTTTTCAGGGGTAATCGCAAATGTTGCTGATCTCTCAGCATCGTTTATTATCTGGTAAACAGTGAGAGTGTAACTACAGCCACAGCAGCTTCCCTCCAGCTTTGTCAGGCTCAATTTGGCTCAGTGCTGTCAGTGTAGAACTCAAGCTGTTCTCAAGTGTTGTCTGTCTGTCAACTCACAGGAGAAGCAGAGGGAAGTCAGACTCTTGACTCCAAACACTCCAAACACTTGAAACATGTAAAATATGAGCAATTTGTTGCCCAGTCTGCTGGTGTTGCCACTCATGTGTGACGAGTGTTAGCTCCATCCCTCACAAGCCTTGTTAATATGAGCTGTAGCATCTACAACCAATCTTTTTTCTTTCTTTCTTCTTGTTTTTTTTAACCACGTCAGCTATGGATTTGTTGGTGCAGCTTGAGAATCCCTTTTAATCCATCTAATTCTTTCTCTGCACCTAATCCTTTTTTAATTCAACACCCTCAGTAACTTACAAGGAGACAAATCTAAAATGTAGGCATAGGATTTTGTCAGCTTACTTTGGCAAACTCCTTTTTCTCAATTTAAGACCCATTTTACTATGTCTGGAAGACCACAGCAGAGAAAGCCTTGAGAGTTTAGGTGGGACGTGTTGTCTGGCTACAGGCTAAAGACGCAGATGCATTTGACCCTTCTGTAAAATCAAGCCTTAGAAACCTCGGTGTCATATTTGACAGCTCGATGTCGCTCGAGCAGCATTCTAAGCAGCTGGTCCGAAACTGTTTTTATCATTTACGGAATATCTCTAAACTCAGACTAATGGTGTCAAAGCTTGAACTTGAGATGATTATTCATGCTTTTATTTCTTCTCGTTTTACTTGTTTTAACAAATCAGCCTTAAATCGTCTTCAGACTGTGCAGAATGCTGCAGCACGTCTCTTAACAGGCACCAAGAGAAGATCGCATATCACTCCAGTCTTGGCCTCCCTTCACTGGTTGCCTGTAAATTTTAGGTTTCATTTTTAAATTTTAGTTCTAACCTTTAGAGCCCTACATGGTCAAGCTCCTCAATATTTATCTGACCTGCTGAAACCACATACATCTTCTCGGGCTTTAAGGTCATTAGATCAGAGACTGCTGGTGGTACCGCGCACTCGTTTTAAAACTCGTGGTGATCGGGCCTTTTAGACGGTGGCACCACGGTTGTGGAATTCTCTCCCACTGTCTCTTCGCTGCACGGACTCCATTGATTCTTTTAAGAAACAGCTGAAGACGTTTTTATTTAGAAAAGCATTTGATTAATTTCTTCTTATGCTGTTTTTGTAGTTTTATTGTTTTACATTGTTTTATTTACTGTTATATTGTTTTTATATTTCCATTTCCTGTGTTGTAAAGCACTGTGATTTTTATCTGTGAAAAGCGCTATAGAAATACATTTTACTTACTTACTTACTTTGGAGCAGAGCCATAAAGTTCATCTAAGAATGAAGATATCCGACCAAAGCTCTGACGTGAAAAGATTTTTCAGCAGTCACATCTTTTCTTACTCTGTTAAACACTGTCAGCATTAACTATTCCCTGACATTTACCATCGCACAACTTTTGAGACTTTTTGTTTAGTCTGATAGTCAGTCTGGTTGTCTCATCAGTTATCATTAGCTAAGAGAGACTGGACTTGAGGTTAGAGGTCAGAGGGGGGGAAAGGGTGTAAGGAAGGAAGATTACTGGAAGAATGTGGGAGAAAAAAGCTGTCAGAGAGTTGAAGGGTTCAGAGATGTTGAGTTGCTGAAAATGAACAAAGCTACAAAGCAGTTGTGTGGCTTTCCTTTGGGAGCAACGATGCGGTGAAGGTACTTTAGGAAATGTCAAAGGATCACAAAAGTCAGAAACTGCATTTCAGAACAATGATGAGCTACAAAAGATTCACTACAGTTTTGACCACAGAGGTGAATAACCTGACAAAGCTGCTGCCTGTGATGCTAAAAAAGGGACGATTTGAGTGGCTTTTTTTGGCTAAGCTGTTGAAGAAGAAAAAAAGTCTTGCAATAAATGTAACCATCAAACCCGAAGTACAAGAAATCAAAATTATGACGGCAAGAATTGCTCCTCTGCCACCGACCACGGGCAGCCGGTCTATCCAGCCTCACGCACCGCAATGTGATTATTAGGCCCTGCTGCAGTCTGGAATGCTCTTTAGTGGTCTGCTGTACTTTATGGTATATGTGAATTATCATTGCCTACAGTTTGCTGACAAATCATGTACTTTCCCACCTCTCCGGTGCCCCTTTCATTGCTCACTTACGACTCTTACCCACAACTCTCTTAGCCCTCAAACTTACAATAAAAACTAATTTGGTCTCTTGGGAAATCACGCCAACTTTAGCTGAGGAGTGGCACCAGCTCCAAGTATCCCATTGTGCATTACGCGTGATTCATTCTTCGGTTTTGTCTTTCCTTCTTATTCTCTCTGCCACTCACTCCATCTCCTGACTTTTTTTTTTTCTTGCCCCCCACCTGCCCCTCACTACAGACGAATGTGCTGCAAAGCGGGGCTTCAACAATGTGTTTACTGTGAACACTGGACATTCATTGGATGGGTGCATGAACTCCACTGGCAAATTCAATAGTTTTGAATAGTTGAGTTTTTCCTTTCCAGTCACCTTTCTCACTCACTATGTATTAACAGACCTCTCTGTATTGAATCGTATCTGTTATTAATCTCTGTCTCTCTTCCACAGCATGTCTTTATCCTGTCTTCCTTCTCTCACCCCAACCGGTCGCAGCAGATGGCCGCCCCTCCCTGAGCCTGGTTCTGCCGGAGGTTTCTTCCTGTTAAAAGGGAGTTTTTCCTTCCCACTGTCGCCAAAGTGCTTGCTCATAGGGGGTCATATGATTGTTGGGCTTTTCTCTGTATCTATGAAGCGCCTTGAGGCGACATTTGTTGTGATTTGGCGCTATATAAATAAAATTGAATTGAATTGAATTGAATTGAATAGTCTGGCTTTTAGTGTCGTCACAAAAAAAAGATGGGGTCTTTCTTCAGATTTCCATCTCATTCACACAGAGCTATTTGTCAACTTGGTTATGGGTGAATCCGGTCATTGCACAGTGAAGCCCCTTTCAAGCTCCAGCAATACTTCTTTGCCTTCAGGGGTAATTTGAGAACCAGTTACGATAAAAAAGCAGTCGAAGGTCATTTGGTTCTGTGTGATGCAATGTAATGAATCAGACCCATAATGCATTAGCTTTGCACAAAGGCAAGATGGATCAATGGGTCTTCCATTATCATAACTGATTTACATTCATAATATGTATTATTACACTCAAAGGGGATCTACTGATGGTAAAGCGGCCTATTGTGCTTACGTGGCACAATAGGCCGCCAGTTCTGATGGATTACTAGATACTTGAGAACAAGCTATCAACAACAAATGGCTTGTCCTCACCTATTATGAGGGGCCCAAAAAAGGTGTTTAGACTGTAGCTTGAAGGTAGAGTTTCCATCTAACACCTTCATTAGAGGAGAATGCATCCTCAAATACCCCAACAGCCACGCTGGGGAAATCCAGTGTTAATGTAGAAGATGCCCTCTTTGTGGCTTCCTGCCAAAGATGCAACATTTTCACGAGCGCTTTACGGACTGAGCTCAGGTTTCTGGAAACAGTCATTTAGAGAACAAACTTATGGTAAATCCCATTCAGTCGCAGCTCTGAGCTCTGCTGAAGGAAGCATATTTAGGGAAATCGGTTAACTGAATTTTTTAGCAATAAGATAAGGTACGCTCTAGGTTTTCCATCTTGGGATGAATCAACTCACAATTCAGCTTTTTGATCCAACACACGTAGCTAAATGTCGATTTTCAGTTTGGGATGTTGTTCAGCATATTTCTTGAAACCTTTTGACAACTATTGTCAAATGGAGGTCCTTTAATTCTTCTTTTGTCTCCATGATGTTTTTTTTTTACTTATGCAAGTGTCTTGTAACATAATAGTGGTGCTAAAGCACAATTTTAATTTATTGAAAGACAAAGAACGCCCATATCTAGGAAAGGTTCAACAATTACTGTTTTGAGCATTGTTTAATGTGGTCTAATGTCAGGTCCAAGAAGCTTGAGTGAATAAAAAGAAATTCAAGTTTATAAATCTAGTGCAACCTTGTATTAATTTCTCCTCACTTGACTGGCCACAGAGATTAGCTGTCACCTGCTGCCCTCTAGTGTTCCACACCGCAACGTACAACAAATGGGATCAACTTTGATTGTCCACTTTTTAGTTCCTTCACAATTGATATATGAAGAATTGTCTTGATATTGTGATTATGATGCAAGTTTCTGAATAATTAATTTATAAACCAAATGAATAAAATAAATTCATTGATTGACGGGCAGCACGGTGGCGCAGTGGCACTGTTGCCTGAGTTGGACTCCACCATCTGGCTGGGGTGTTTCTAGGTGGAGTTTCTATGTTCTCTTCGTGATGCGTGGATATTCCAGCTTCCTCCCACAGTCTACAGAAATGCAATTAGTGGGGTTAGGTCAGATATATGATTCTAAGATGCTCATAATAATAATAATAATAATGGATTGGATTTATATAGCGCTTTTCAAGGCACCCACAGCGCTTTACAATGCCACTATTCATTCACTCTCACATTCACACACTGGTGGAGGGAAGCTACAGTTGTAGCCACAGCTGCCCTGGGGCAGTCTGACAGAAGCGAGGCTGCCATATTGTGCCATCGGCCCCTCTGGCCAACACCAGTAGGCGGTAGGTAAAGTGTCTTGCCCAAGGACAAAACGACCAGGACAGAGAGCACGGGGATCGAACCGGCAATCTTCCGGTTACAGATGCGCTTCCCAACCCCCTGAGCCACGGTCGCCCCATACATAGGTGGGAATGTGAGCGCAAACGGTTTTCTGTCTTTATGTGTTAATTGGAAGAGGATGGACATTAATAGACTGATATTTTTAACATTTTAATTCTTTAAGTTTAATTCTTTATAGACTTACAAAAAAAAACAAAGTGCAGTTTATTGTTGTTCAGTTGTGTCATTCCCATGATCCTTAATGAGTCTTAAAATGAGTCAAGGCCAGTATATGTGAGCATGCTGAAAAAAAATTAAACCCCCCAAAAACATTCACCAACAAGATAAACCATTACACAACCTGGCTCGTGTAACAAAATTCTCCTGCTGGTTAGAAATGAGAATCTTGCAAATGCTAATGAACAATGTGACACCTTACAACAACCTTTATATAAAAAAGGCTTTTTTTCTGTGAACCTGCGAATAGAGCCGGCTATTAAGTCATTCAGAGCTATGTGTCATCTTAAAAACTTATGAAAGAAGTTCCCAGGAGATAAATTGTAATCAAAACTTACTTTTGATAAATGACTGTCATATCAATCACCCATACACAAACCACAGCATTGTGTAGTTGGAGAAAAAAAAGGAATTACAGAACTAGCTGTATATGCTCCTGATTTTGGTGCGAGCTGGTTGGGCTGTGTTTGGTCCTTCTGGTTAAAAAAGGTGTTTGAAATCGTCAGAGCTTAAAGAAAATAGATCAAACTGTCTTTACTGAGGCGAAAGTTTCAGCAATGCATCTACTCTGCCTGCACACACACATGTAATACAGGCACCATGTATAAAAATACAGCACGTGTGCAGAAAGTTCAATGATGCATTCCCGATGTGTAAAAATTCATGTTTATCATGCTAACCTAATAGCATTTCAAAATTTCTGTATTTATTTATCTTTTCCCCGCTCACCCTTCCCTCCTCCCATTATTCCTCCACCCCTTCCACGCTCTAAAACACTCCAGGAATTAGCCGGGAAGGCACGGCATCGGTGTACCGTTTCCAGTCTTTGCCATACTTGCTGCTGCAGCGGTGTTCATCGCGAACACAGCGGTGGACCAGCAAGATAGTCATGTAAACAATGTAGAAATATGGAAGTATGTGGCCGAAACCACACGAGGCGCAATAGGCCAGAGAGCCCATCAGGTCACCGGTGTAGTTGAAGTGCCGGGCCACGCCCCAGAAGCCTGAGGTCAGGAGCTTGCTGCGGTGCATGCCGCCATCGGCGGAGCGATATGTGCACTCGATCCATGTTGGTTTGCGGCCCCAGATGGAGCAGGAGCCCTCTGTGCGGCGGAACAGATCCTTCTGGTGGTTTGTGGAGCGAAAGATGTAATATCCAACGAGGCCGAGCAGCAAGACGGCGAGGGCGTGGGCATCGGAGAGCTGGACTGGGTGGTACACCAGGTACAGACCCTGAAGAGAAACAACCATCTGATTATCAAGGTAAGAGTATGAGAAAAGTAATACTGATGATCTTGTTTATCCTTTTGTGTGTTTTTGAGTGTTACCATCTATATATTTGTTACCTGCAGTGTGTAGAGGTATGGCAGCCAAACACAGTCTCCCCAGCCCAGATACCATCCAAAGTGGTCATGACAGATATCGATGGTCTTCAGGTACCACGCCTCATTCCAGAAGAAGTCCAGTACATAAATAGCCTATCACAAGCAGAGGCTTTTTAGACTTCAGTTGCTTCGATTTTCATCCAGCAAAAGTTTTCTTTAAAGTCGACCAAAACCAAAATAGCCTCAGGGAGCCAAAAGCTTCGGCTTCAAAGTCATATATGCTCAGTTTCAGGCAGGCTTCGTACTATTCCTAATATGGTCATCTCAGACACACGGCACTGAGTGTGAGCACAGAAGCACCACCCACCTCTTGTTCAAACTCTGTTTATAAGGGAGAGTGACCTTTAAGAGAGAGGAACTAAATCAAAATCAGGCTGAGGATGAACTGAGAGGTAAAGTAAAGAGAGCTCAAGAATAAAAATGTTTTTCAGCATTATGGGTCCGCTTGAATGAAACATGTTGGAAATATATCATGCACATCTACACACTGTCACGATCCTGGGTCTTATGACCCAGTGTTTTGAGTTTAGTTTATTTGGATGTTTATATGATTAAGCTCATGAGTTTTTCTAGTTCTTTGTTATTAGATTCCTCTTGTGTCTTCCAACCCCTGTTAAGTCTCCCCTGCTCTTCATGTGTTTCATGTCTGTGTCTTACGTTGTCAAGTTCTGGTTGTCATGTCTGCGTCTCATTATGTTTCTTGTTTTATTTTGAAGAGATCTCGTGTTTTTATATTATGGATTATGTTTTGAGTCCTTTGTTGTACTGTTTCTTGTTTCCCTAGATTTCAGTTATGGTTATCATAGGTTTAGTTCTTTGGCTTTGTAATATGGCTTCCCTGTGTTCAATGTTGTGTCTACTGTGACCATTTTGTACCATGTTTCTGGTCCCTATGTTCTGTCTTCTCAGTTGCTGTTAAGTTTGCATGTTTAGAGTTCAGTCAGTGTGTTTCCTGTTTTACTTTGAAGGTCCATGTCTCATGTGAGTGTTTCTAGTTTTGCTTCCCTTGTCTCGTCCAGCCTGATTACTCCCAGCTGTGCTCTCCTTCTGTGTCTCATTCCCTCGTTATCCCTCTGTGTATTTAAGCCCTGTGTTTCTCTTTGTCAGTGTTGTAGTCTTCTGTCATGTTTTGGCTGTGTCCAGGCAGGAGAAGGACCCAAATGCAAAACTCACCACACAGGAATTAAACTCAAAAAGCTGCTTTATTGCAGAATGGCACGAAAAATATAACTAAACTAAACTGGGACATGGATAACTAACACAGAGGGAAACACAGCCATGAGGGAGACAAAAAGTTTGAGATAGTAGAAACATTTAATTAAATTGTGAAAAAACAGAAATGTAAAAGAAAGAATTAATATTTACAGATCGAGTTTATTTCTATGTCAGCAATCGAAGGTGAGTTAAACCTGACCTTCTGTCACTGAACACAGTCGGTACCAAAGATCTGCTGAGTTGCATTCTACCACTGAAGCAGGTGACACTATCTAATCTACTCATCAGAGGCGTGCTCAGGTTAATCAGTCTGCAGCCATAGTTCACCTGTTATAATATGACTGGGCTTTAGAGCTGCCAACAGAAGACTGCTGACCAAGGAGCACTGTGAAAGTAGGACACACCAGGGCTTTTCCTGCTTACAGGAATTTATGAGCATCTTGAGGAAGTTTTATCCAAAGCTCAATGAAAACATTTTCCCCCCTTGGTTCTTTATGATGTCAGTGAATGCAAATACCTACAATATGGCCTTCTCAGACATACAACTAGTTAAAGCTTCTTTGAATAGGGGCAGCAAATCTGGAGCCAAAAAACACTCATTTCAGGGCTGCAACAAGACTACCGTAATTGTCGGGCTATAAGCCGCTACTTTTTGCACAAGCTTTGAACCCTGCGGCTTTTAGTCAGGTGCGGCTTTTCTATGGATTGTCCATGATTTTTGTGATATCGTAAGACGATTTGTTTTGTTTGTTCCGCTGTTGTACGGCACTACGTTGCCTGGCGGAAGGGCATGTGATCAGACACACAGTATCGGGGTTCAAGAGTGGTATGTTGGTCACATGTCCATCCGCCAGGCAACATAGTGCCGTACAAGTAGCGCGAAAAACAAACTTCAAAGTAGCGCTACGCGTTCAGCGGGAGGCATGGATGACGAGCGGCGATAAACTTGCAAAAAGCAAGTTATGCTCAACTCCACCGGTGGAATCTGACAGCGTGGAAAAGTGTGAAAACATCCATGATCACCAACGGATTTCGAAGGGCTGGACCCCTTCTGAGGGTGTTCGACTCTGACTCTGACAACGAGGATTTGTTTGGTTTTGAAAGTGACAACGAAGGAGAGAAGCGGAGAGTGGATGACGAAGCCATCCTGAGCCTGTTCGTTTCCGACACTGGAGAAGAGGACTTTGGTGGTTTTAGTGCGCAGGAAGAAGAGAAAGATGGTGGTGAATGACTGACTTTTCTTCTTGTTAAAGCCGTGTCACTGCACCTGAGCCTAAAAGGTAGGCCGAATCTATTTTTCTGGTGTGCTGTAGGTTATTGTTATGTACTACATTTGTTACTCGTTTATGAAGCACAGTACATGTTACTTGTACATATAAAAAGTTATGCAAATATGTACCCATAACTTGTTTTTCAAAATATTAATAAAAGGGGTGTGTCTCCAAACAGCCATCTCTTTCCTGACAATTCCCTTTGTGCATATTCTCTTACATATGATAAGTCAACATTGAAACACCTGCGGCTTTTAGTCAGGTGCGGCTAATGTATGTACAAAACAGGATTTTCCCCTGATTTTAGCTTGTGCGGCTAATATTCAGGTGCGCTTTGTAGTCCGGGAAATACGGTAAATAAGAATGATTTTGAACAGTAAACCTTGCAAAGCCACTCTAGCAGTGCAAGTATAAAAATATCCCCTTAAATCATTCAACTTTCACCTGAAATTGCGAAAGAAGATTCATTTCATTTAAACCTCGTCTTACCTGCAGTACATTCACCAGGATCATGGAGTTGGTGATGTAGCCGTAGAGTTCTTGTTGCTTGGCCATGTAGGACAGATTGATTAGAGTCCAGGCTACGATGCCGGGCCGGCCGTTGAAGAATAACTTGAAGTCAAACCACTTGCCTATGCGGGGGTTGAACTCAATGCCCATCATGTAGTTATAGAAGATGTTCCCTGTGAACTTGCTGTATAGTCAGAAACAGAGATGGAAGAAAACATGTTGAAAACGTTGCTTTAAATTTCTGCCCCTCCTACCTCAGTGACACGTGTGCATCAGTACTCACCAGTCCTCGGCGTTGGTGGGGAAAAGATGCGCTTTTATGAAAGCAAAGGTGGACACAGCATAGCCCAGTATGTTAGTGCACCACAGCAGGGGGATCCAGTTGTCGAATATGATCGTGGGAGAAAACCAGTGGAAATAATGTGCGTTGGCAAACCACAGTGCATGAGTGATGAGCCAGCACTGCAGTCCATTGATCTCATACTTGTTGATCAGGCCTGTGAACAGAGAAAAAAAAGACAACTATTTCTACATGCTTTGATAATAAAAGCATGGGTATAAAACAGGTCCTCATAATTAAACAAGTGCTGTGGACTGATGAGTGGGTGTATGTGTGTGTTAATCACCAGCTGGGGTTCGTGCTCCTTCCTGCACACCACCAACATAGCCAGGAATGAACTTGTGGGTAATATCAGGAAAACACATGTACAGGAACACCTAAAGGAAAACACAGAGCATTTGAACTAAAAGACAACAGACGGTTTCTTTGAGCTACACTGCCCTCAAACTCCCCTGCTTACCTGGAAGCTCACCCAGACGGCATAGATCTTAGCAGCTGACCACGAGAAGGAGGGTGCCCGGGCCCAAATGGAGAGCAGGGTGGCCTCTCCTTGGTACAGATCCAACACAGGCTGGGTGATGGAGCACTCGTACTGATCACAGGCCATCACAAAGTAGAAGACAATGAAAGGGGCAAAGCAAAGGAGGCCGATTACACTGATGAGGGAAAACCAGTCCACCTCCCTGTGAACAGATCATACGTGCACACAGATGCAGTGTGAAGACTTCAAGATGAAACATTATTCACCTGTTTCATCTTTCTCTAAATGTGAAATGTGAGTGCAATACTGTAAACCTAAATACTTTGAGCCTCTCTTAAATAAGGGTAATAGGACCCCCTAGAGGTACTTTACGGTACTGCATAGGAAACTGAAGTTTATTTTGTTTTGTTTGGGGTTTTTTTTTTACCTATAAACTATCTATTATGAATAATTCCTAAAATGATTAAACATGTATTGGTTAAACAAAATAATTGCCAAGATAAAACTCCATTTTAGTACCAATCAGAATAAAACCTCACTGATGGAAAAGGCAAAAGATTACGAGAAAGAATTACAACAAAATAAATCCATCTATCGTCAAAGGAGCTTGCAAAGAAAAGCGTCTGGACTTCTTTAAGTTACTTGAAGACGTTTCACCTCTCATCCGAGAGGCTTCTTCAGTTCTAAGGTCAAATGGTGGAGAGTCCCAGATATAAACCTGGTGGGAGTGTCCCCCCACAGAGGGACAAAAGGACCCCCTGATGATCCTCTAATTGCCTGAGCCAAGGTGTGGAACTGGGTGTGGGTCCCAATCAGCCAGAGTTTCGGGTGAGTTCATTGTGAAACCTGGCCCCACCTTATCATGCGAATTCCTGAGGTCAGATGGCCCAGGGTGTGAGTGGGCATTCAGGCGTCTGGGAAGGGATCTCAAAACTGGATTATAGATGGCAGAGAGTTGGTGTCGTAAACCACCGCCTCTGTTCAAAGATGGTCGCTCACAGTGGACATAGATGGCTTCTTTCACTCCTCTTTCAAACCATCTGTCCTCTCTGTCCAAAATGTGAACATTGGCATCCTCGAAAGAGTGTCCTTTATCCTTAAGATGCAGATGGACAGCTGAGTCTTGTCCTGTGGAGGTGGCTCTTCTGTGTTGTGCCATGCGCTTGTGAAGTGGCTGTTTGGTCTCTCCAATGTAGAGGTCTGGGCATTCCTCGCTGCACTGTACGGCATACACCACATTGTTAAGTCTGTGTTTTGGCGTTTTGTCTTTCGGGTGAACCAGTTTTTGTCTGAGTGTGTTGCTGGGTCTGAAGTACACCGGGATGTCATGCTTGGAGAAAACCCTCCTGAGTTTCTCTGATACACCGGCTACATAGGGGATGACAATGTTGTTGCGCCTGTCCTTCTTATCCTCCCTCGCTGGTGTCTGATCTTCTTTTCTGTGCCTCTTTGCTGACTTTAAAAACGCCCATTTCGGATAGCCGCACGTTTTGAGTGCTTCCTTTACATGTGTGTGTTCCTTCTTTTTCCCTTCAGGCTTAGAGGGAACATGTTCTGCCCGGTGGTGTAGGGACCTAATTACTCCAAGTTTGTGTTCCAGAGGGTGATGGGAGTCAAACAGGAGGTACTGGTCCGTGTGTGTGGGCTTCCGGTAAACTTCGATGTTGAGGTTGGCATTCTCTTCAATGTGCACAGCGCAGTCCAGGAAAGGCAAACAGTCATCCTTCGTGTCTTCCCTGGTGAACTTGATGTTTTTATCCACAGCGTTGATGTGCGCAGTGAAGGATTCCACTTCCTGTGTCTTGATTTTGACCCAGGTGTCGTCTACATGTCTGAAGAAGCCTCTCGGATGAGAGGTGAAACGTCTTCAAGTAACTTAAAGAAGTCCAGACGCTTTTCTTTGCAAGCTCCTTTGACTACGATGACCTGGATGACTGAGAACCTTCACAGACAAATCCATCTATCCATCTATCCATTCTCTTATCCTTTGCAGGCTCGCGGTGGACGTGCTTCATGACTTGGTTCCATGAAGCTGGTTTGCACAATAACAAGAAACTAGAATAAAAGAGCACCAAAATGGAATGCAGCCCCATATGGAAAAGAAATAGTAAAAACATACATGATTTACTCATGAAAGTGGCCACTTTCTCATTACTTTCATATATTTTTTTAGTAAGTATCCAAAACATACAAGTTTCATTATATAATTTTTCAAGGGATTTTATATCTGTTTTCACTCTTGTATGCTTTTCATACAAGTTTCATACAAGACAGATACAAACTTTATAAGATTTATATATATATTTTCCATATGGGGCTGTTTTTTATTCTCTTCCATTACACATGTGGAGAGTTCAACTTCTACCAAACATCACACGATTCAACAATAAAGGAACTGGAATTATGCAGTTTTTTTGTGGATTATCATTAAACTTTCATTTCTTAGTCAAGCATCATTTCTGCAAGGGAAACCGTCTTAGCCATGTCAGCTCTGTGGCTTCGGTAACGACCGACTGTCAGCCTGAAATCGATCAAAAACTGTTTAATGGACTGGCTCGAAATTTTACACTGACCTTCGCTTGCCCAGGTGATCAATTTTGCTCCTTAGCAGCTCGTCCTTCACCACCAGCAGGTAAATATCATTTGACTGGTCTTATTGTAGATATTTATGGTTTCCAGGTGACAAATCCTAAAGCTGCAGTTATTGTCTCTAAATAAATTGATGGATGGATTCTGCACTGATGTACCACAGAAATGACCGCAGAGACTCGCGGACCAGCCTGGTTGTTAAACTGGGAAACAACAAAATGTTCCGTGCCAGCATACCTGACAACATATTTGCAGCAGCTGAACATGAACTGTAGTGAGTGCTGCTCTCCTTGTGTTTTCAGGGAAATAAATAAAAGAAATTATAGGATAGACTGACATTTATTTTGGGTTATACATAATAATTAACAGCTTAATATTTCATCTAAAGTCATCATCAGCTCCAGTTTGTGACAATAATGTGTTTATGATCAAACACTTGTCAAAGTAACGACAGTCTCATTAGCCTCAGACGTACATTCTGATTCATTTTTAATCTAACCACTTCTCCCTGGTGCATTACTCTCTGTTTACATATCTGTGTATCTTCTCCCAGCTTTGTACCGAGGCTCATTTGTGTGCCATGAATATATGATGTGTTGATCAAACTGTTTATGATGCCATATCCCAATGACCCAGATAAGTCTGAAGATTGTGTTCTGGATTTCATGGACTTGTTTAACAAATTGTTCCAGGATGTTGCTGAAAAAGCGGCGTGTCAGTGTTTCCATTTATAGTTTGTGGAAGATTTCAGGGGTTTTTTTTATAGTCTTATTCTCAGTAGAAATTTTCTGGCGGACCTCAAACTTTACTTTGTTATCAAAAGTTAAATGCAACAGCACTTTGGTCTTAAAATTCAAGACTAAACTTGAAATCACTTACTGATGTCAGTTAAAAACCAACAATAAAGTAATAATAACACATCTGGTCAAGCTTAAGAAAGCTGCTCAAATCTGAAGGGAAACTAAAAATCTAAATATGAAACGTCTGTGACACAAAGATCAGATTCTTTTTATCAGCATTTCCTGACTTTAAACACCAAACATTAGTATTATTTTCATCTTATTAAGCTTACATCATCCCATCTCAGTATACTGTGCAGCAGGTCGGCTAGCAACACCTTTTTATCTCTTTGTCATAATTTTCAAGGTTACCATCAGTGTATTACAAGCATGTCATCCCTCCAGGTCTAAGCTAGATCCCAAGTAATAAGGAATTTAGTGTTTTAGGCCATCTTTTTATACAGAAACAAGAAAAGCTATTTTATTTGCCTACGGTTTTATATATTCTAGCATAAACCTGGCCCATGGCCATTTTTTTCCAGACCTGTGGCGCTTTCACGCCAGTCATGTATGGCACAGATATGTACAGTTAATTTGTCTAACAGTGTAATACAGTCCGATGACAAAAACTTGTTTTTAAAAGAATATTTTAAAAGTGGTATTTAAAGACTCTTTCATCATCCTGTACATGAATGTAGACATGCTTACATTATGATCATAATAGTGAGATAAGGGTTCGACTGCAGCTTGTTTCAGATAAATAAATAAATGCAATTGCTAGGGGTGCAACGATACACAAAATTCACGGTTCGGTTCGATACTTTGGTGTCGTTCGATATTTTTTCGATACAATCACTCATCTTTGGAAAAGAGAGTTTATTACAGAGAAATGTCTCTTTCCAAAATAAAAGCTATACTATACGCTTCTTCTGGGCTATATTCTCAGCAGCATATTAAACATATCAGGTCCCCATAAGGAGAATCATGTGCTAACGGCTGTCTAAATGACTCGGCTAAAGTTTGTAGCATGCGTGCTTGTTGTTTTTGTCTGCTTCCACTTGTCTTTGCACTAGGATGATGTCGGTTAAATGTGCAGTCATATTCGTTGTGTTCCCACTAGTTCTGTCAGCGTTAATCTCGTTGAAATGATGTTAAAGCCACAACACGGCAAATCTCCGTTAACGAGCTACCGCGGATAGCCCCGAGCGTGGGGCTGGACGGTGTCAACACGTTAACGAGCTAACTGCGCTAACACACTAGTTCCCACCAATGTAATTGAGCATTGCTGGGACATCCAACATACTGTTTTACTTTTGTCCATGACGCGCTTACCTTCAGGGTCATACTTCACATGAAAACCAAAATAGTTCCAAACGCCAGATCTGAATGAGGGTGGGGGAGGTTCAATTTGCCATGTTGCAACGAGCTTAGCTTCTGTCTCACTAGCTTGCGCTGCGCTCAGTGAATCTGCGTTCGACTACTCCGCCTAGGCTGCACTGTTGAGCGCAGATCCACTGAGCGCTCAACACAGACAGCATCGTCAGAAGAAAAGTTGATAAAATAAATTAAAAATTTTGTATTGTTCGATACATATGCGTACCGAACCGAAAGCACTGTATCGAATGGTTCAATATCGATATGAGTATCGTTGCAGCCCTAGCAATTGCATATGTGGAGAGTGAGAAAATAGTAGCACCGTTTAATTGAAGCATTTTCTAAAAATTTTAGAGCTTAAGACAGTTCATTTTCAAGGTGTGTGTTCTCCTGGCTTAAAAAATGCATTTCATGGAGTAATCAAACTCTGTGTCAAGACTGCTCTGTGTATATTTAAGCCAAACACGTCAATGCATTTTAACATTATTTCTGACTATATGATAAACAAAGATTATATGTTTTTAATGTTAGAGTAGATTGTTTGCAGGAAAGACTCTCAGCAACTTTTTTAGGACTTTCTGAGAAGTTTGTCAAAACTGTCAAGGAAAATTTAGGGTGTTTTTTCAGTGAATCCGACTCACCACGCTCTCCCCCACTGTGCTAGCTGCTCCTTCTGTTCAGATCTTTTCCCATTGGCACTGTGCTGCGGTCGTCTCCTGGTGGCCTCCATGGTCACTGCTCCACTCAACTCTGGTGAAGAATTGTGCTATTAGTTTACAATCTGTTATCTACAAATGTGCTGCACTTTGTGCACCGCTGCGGTAAGTCGGTCAGATACTCAGTAACTTTCACTGAATGTGCCAGCAGTAAGTAACAGCCTGTTATTAACCAAACAGATGTTACCTTCTAGTTCACATATTGACTCAAGTCTTTTGTGTGTACTTGCTGAACAAACCCTCCAGAGTCACAGTGTCACTGCAAATCTAATCATGCAGCTTACTCCACAGGCTGCATGTTTCTAAACAGATAATGTGCTAATTGGAGGAATAAAGTGCAAATCCTTGGAGATGTGCGATAACAGACAGACCCAACTCGTTTAACAGGAAACCTGATGGCACCTTATGCATGAAATCTTTTATTCTTCTTTGTATCGCTGTTTCATTTTCGCTCCGTGTCATGCATTCATGCACTGTTGCTTTACAGTAAACTTAACTGTAACCCATCCTAAACTAAAAAAGGTAAGTACTAAAACTTACTTTCCAGGAATTTGCATTACCTGCACAAACAGGGGGCGGATCCCCAGAATGTGACCCTGTGAACCGCCCCACAAACAAGAGTAACACAAATGCACACCGTTCTGCAGCACTAAAGCTACAATAACAATAAAACTGGAAAACTTCAGTTTAAAACACTAAAGGTTTTCATGTATATAGTCCAAACAAGTAAAAACACGCTGTTTTTAGCAGCTTCCTGTAGAAAGCTAAATCTGACGGGGGAGGGGGGAACCCATCGTTGTATAACGTAAACAAAACCGTTAATTTCCGGATTAGGTGTTGATAGTATGATTGTTCAGTACATATGTCTGTCTGTCTTGCAAGATCCACTTCCCATAATGCAAACTTAATCTACTTTGACCGTACAGAAATAACTGCGTCCTTTGTTCCGTGCACAGTGGATTTTAAAAAGCACACTCACAATTTATTCACGGAGTACGCTACACAAATGCACCGTGACCCACTCACCTGTAGATAACCGTAACAAATGAGGGACAGCCTTCTCTCCACTCCTTTCCTCTTGCCCAGGTGTTGGTTATAGAATAACAGCTGGAGAGAGCTCACCGTTCAGTCACAGGCTCCGCCTATAGCGCCATTAAGTTGTCAGAGTCAGCCAATGGCAATCAAGAGAAGGCGGGCACGGGAAGAGATTCTGATTAGTGATTGGGTGATGCTGACTGGAGCCACAAGCGCCTGATAGCGTCACTTGTGGTTGAATGGTTCAGAAAGACTAGACAACAAACTTCCGACACACACATTCTCTGCCATTTGATATTTGAGGATTAAAAAGTAAATGTTTTTTTAAATGTTAATTACAATAATACTCAAGATATATGTAAGAAAATGACAGACAATTATTCAGTTATTGTGTTGACATCGATACACGACAGATTTGGGTCTCTTTTCAAGTAAATAACTATGTTAAAAATGTTTTAAAAGTGTTTTTTAAAACTAATTAAAAAATTAAAGAAGAAAATAAATATGGTCATTTCAATTCCCAAAAAAGGTTGAGAGGCTGTGCAAAATGGAAGTAAAAATAAAGTACAATGACAATAGAAGATATCAAATGTTTGAGTGGAGGCATTTTATAATTTCATTTAAAAAAAACCGTGGTCATTTTGAATCTGATGGTAGCATCATGTGTCAACAAAGCTGGGAGACCTACTGAAAAACAACTGGAGGAACATTTTGCCACTAAATAAGTTAACTGACAACAGATCATTAACATAACCAGTATAAAAATAGCATCTCAGAAGACTTTATTTATTTTCCTTTTTTAAAGAGTTTCTTAGTAGTACAGATGGGTACAGGTTCATCAATTTTCAAAAATAAACAAAAGATTCAGAGAATTAGACAAATCAGTATTGGATGTCAGTGATCTTCAGACACCTGAGGCAGCATTAAAACAGGCAGAATTCTGTCATAAAAATCATCCAGAAATCTTTTTCTGGGAAATCCGTTTTGACCAGGACATGTCCTTCAATGCACATATTAAACAAATATGTAAGACTGCTTTCTTCCATTTGTGCAACATCTCTAAAATTAGAAATATCCTGTCTCAGAGTGACGCTGAAAAACTAGTTCATGCATTTATTACTTCTAGGCTGGATGACTGTAATTCATTAATAATAATAATGTGTATGTGTTAGTCCCCGTAGGGAAATTGCTCCTCTGCATTTAACCCATTCACCCAGTGAAGCAGTGGGCAGCCACCAATGCAGCGCCCGGGGAGCAGTGTGTAGGGACGGTACCTTGCTCAGGGGTACCTCAGGGTAACCGTTCAGTGGAGTCAAACCCCCGACCTTCTGATTATGGGGCCACAACTCTACCTACTGAGCTATCCCATTATTATCAGGAAGCCCTAAAAACTCCCTGAAAAGCCTTCAGTTAATCCAAAATGCTGCAGCAAGAGTCCTGACAGGGACTAGAAAGAGAGAGCAGATTTCTCCTGTTTTGGCTTCCCTTCATTGGCTTCCTGTTAAATCCAGAATTGAATTCAAAATCCTGCTCCTCACATACAAGGTCTTAAATAATCAGGCCCATCTTATCTTAATGACCTTGTAGTACCATATCACCCTATTAGAGCACTTCGCTCTCACACTGCAGGCCTACTTGTTGTTCCTAGAGTATTTAAAAGTAGAATGGGAGGCAGAGCCTTCAGTTTTCAGGCCCCTCTTCTGTGGAACCAGCTTCCAGTTTGGATTCAGGAGACAGTGCAATGGCTAAAATTCATGTATGCATGTACATAACCCAGCCACTAGATGGCAGAACTCAGCTGTTACATACATAAATATTACAGAAAACATATACCAGTGCTATATAAACTCCAACTAAACACAGAGACACATCAGTCTGAGTTCAGAATGCGTTCAGAACTGCCACCGAGTGTATTCATACATGCACCTTATTGTCAGTGCTGTGGAGGGGACTCTTAACAGGACTAAATCTTTGGGATATCTCAAAGAGCGTCTAACTTTCCCAGATGAGTCTTTATTGCTAACATAAAATTCAGTGGTCCACCTCCCCCTATATGGCCAAGTGGTATTAGAGGTATGAGTTGTTGCTGTTTGTTTTTTTTCCACTCAGCCAGCTACAGCAGCTGTAACATATATTAAACATCTGAGGTCTACTAACCTTCCAAAGACCAGGCCCCATCTTCTGAATATCAAAATAGTCCTGTTTTTATTTTTTTTTATTTTTTGAATAACTGGTATGTCTCATGTAAGCCCCTAGATCTGATTTTTTTTGCAACTAGAATCATAAGTGTTCCTCAGGGAAATAATAGGAAAAAACAATGATTTACTTTTAGATATTGTTGTATAAAGATGCTACATGATTGCATCATTTGACTCCCCACTGTTAACAGTTTGGATCATTTTTGAACAGGACTTAACACAATGTAAATCCTAGATCTGATTTCAGAATGTGAAAACTAATATAAGCAAACACAATGATAGTAACAGTAATTATTAAAAGCTGCAGAACAGGAGAGTCCTGGTTATTTTATCTACTTTTGCAATCTGAACAGCTGATGAGGGGCATTTTCTGTGCGCTGCTG
Source organism: Neolamprologus brichardi (assembly GCF_056152115.1). Classification (NCBI taxonomy): domain Eukaryota; kingdom Metazoa; phylum Chordata; class Actinopteri; order Cichliformes; family Cichlidae; genus Neolamprologus; species Neolamprologus brichardi. Next base: position 4,497,299 of record NC_142104.1, on the reverse strand, counting down.
CCACTAATGTTGAAAAATTCCTGTCTCAATAATTGTGGGTTTTTTTTGGTGCCCCGTCTCCGTGAATCGCTACCTTATCGTGGTGGAGGGGTTTGTGTGTCCCAGGGATCCCAGGGGCTATGTTGTCCGGGGTTTTTTGCCCCCTGGTAGGGTCTCCCATTACAAATTGGTCCTGGGTGAGGGACCAGACAAAGAGTGACTCAGAAGACCCTTATGAGGAAAACATCGAAGGAACAGTTTACCCTGCCCAGGGTATGGTTACCGGGGCCCCGCCCTGGAGCCAAGCCCAGGGAAAGTGCCCGAGGGCGAGCGACTGGTGGCCGGGCCTTAGTCCATGGGGCCCCGCCGGGCACAGCCCAAAAAGGGGACATGGGCCCATCCTCCCGCAGGCCCACCACCCGCAGGAGGCGCCGTAGGGGTCAGGTGCATTGTGTGCCAGGCGGCAGCCAGGAGCGGAGGCCCTGGCAGACTGATCCCCGGCTACCAAGACTGGCAATTGGGACATGGAATGTCACCTCTTTGGTGGGGAAGGAGCCTGAGTTAGTGCGTGAGGTTGAGAGGTACCGGCTAGATATAGTCGGGCTCACCTCTACGCATGGCTTGAGCTCTGGAACCAATCTCCTGGAGAGGGGCTGGACTCTGTCTCAGTCTGGAGTTGCCCCTGGTGAGAGGCAGCGGGCTGGGGTGGGTATTCTAATATCCCCTCGGCTTGCTGCCGGTACGTTGGGGTTCTTCCCGGTGGATGAGAGGGTTTGTTCCCTGCATCTTAGGGTCGGGGAATGAGTCATGACTGTCATCTGCGCTTATGCGCCGAGTGGCAGTTCAGAGTACCCAGCCTTCTTAGAGTCCCTGGGTGGGGTGCTGGAAGGTGCTCCACCTGTCCTACTGGGAGACTTCAATGCTCACATGGGTAACGACAGCGAGACCTGGAGGGGCGTGATTGGGAGGAACGGCCTCCCTGATCTGAACCCGAGCTGTGTTTTGTTATTGGACTTTGTGCAAATCACAGTTTGTCCATAACGAACACCTTGTTCGAACATAAGCGTGTCCATAAGTGCACGTGGCATCAGCCAAGTGACGGAGGGCTTTCACTTGGCCTCAGACCTCAGGCAGACCCAGGACACACTGGAGAGATTATATCTCACGGTTGGCCTGGGAACGCCTTGGTGTTCCCCCGGATAAGCTAGAGGAGGTGGCTGGGGAGAGGGAGGTCTGGGATTCTCTGCTTAGGCTGCTGCCCCCGCAACCCGGCCCCTGATAAAGCGGAAGAAGATGGATGGATGGATGTTAGATATTCCAGCAGTGCATCCCCCTGTCCATGCAATCAGCACCAAACACAGATCTTCTGAAACTATTTAATAACAATAAATAGATGGGGCTGCCTGTGCCCTGGGCATGAAGTCACTCTACACGTTCAAACACAAGGTTGTAAGTTTATTTTTGCAGTGTTTGGAGGACTAGAAGATAAAAGAACTCAGTCCTGATTTTGACTCTTCTGCAAGGGCCTCCCTGATGAAAAGCTCTGTTTCTTGTGTTAACGTCTCAAATAACCCCCATCTTTCTCCTTTTCTTCAGTTTCGTTTAGTGGTCTCTAAAACTTGCTTCCGTTTCATGTAATTCCTCCCTTATCTCCCTCTGCGATTTCCCACATGTTTGTTTTTCACCAGTTTTCTGTTTCTGTAGTCCTTATTCTCTTTCTGTCTTTCCTCTCCTCTCTTCTATACTCTTTGATCAGGTGCCTTGTTGCTATGCTGTATCCAGACAGTGTGATGTATTTGGGCCAAGCAGCAGTCAACACAACTTCACAATGGCTGTCTCTGAGAGAAAGAAAAGATTTTGTGCTGTTGGTACCTTTTGTTACCTTGTGAAAGGTGAAATTTGATGTAAAAATGTGTCAGTCTGCTCTCAGGGAGTTCAGTCATTGAATAATTTTGGTTTTCTGTTTTTGGATTCCTGTGGAAATTTCACATTGTTTCATAAGGAACAAGCCATATTAGTAGGCCAGGAATCACATATTATTGAAACCCAGTCAGTTAAAATTACAGCTGTTGTTCTTGTTATACCTTTTATTTCCTGCTTCCTTTTTCATTTTTCTTTATATTTGTTGTTCATGGCTGTTGTTTACTTTTCATTGACTTCTGCCTGCTCCACTCTGTGTGTAATGAGAGGTTCGCACATAAAGGCTTTGTGAGGACATTCACTGACATTTATGTATTTCGAAACCTGTTAGGTGTCAAACCCTCATAACCTAAAATTGCCCATTATTGTATATCATTTGTTTTGTATTACTCTAATAACTGGGAATGTTTTAATCCATGTGTTAAATGGACCAGAGATACATATGCACACACATTAATCTCCTCCTGATTTCCTGGATGTGATGCAGGCTCATCAGCTGGGTAGACCATTAAGATAAATGTGTGGCACATGTTTTTTAACAATGTCCTTATCTGGGTCTAGATTTTACTTTTTGTGACATTCAAGCCTCTGTTCCCTTCATGATTCATGGATTATTCAAGCTGAAAAGGTTAATACGAATATGAAGGTCTGTGCTCTGTTTCTGCGTGTTTGCGTGATTATTATAAAAAGAACTACTGGCAGTGGTGGCATGGCACATAAGGTGGGTGGGTGCTGGGCCTGGGGGTGGGGTGGGGGTTTGTCTCATTGCCTGACATGTTTTACTCTAATCGGATCCCCTGGGAGAGTGCATGTGTGGGTCTATATGCCTGTATAATGTTCTGAATTTATGAATATTGTTTATACGTGTGCCACTCTCGAGCGTGCATACTCTGTGTACAACTGTGTGCTCGCTGTGAGTGTGCGAGTGTCTTCTGCACGTGAGGCCCATGCTGCATCATAGACACAGTGCAACGTAGCTCTTAAATTATTTACAAATAAATGAAAGTGAAAAATTAATGAGAGCAGATTCTTTCTTCTGTTTGTCCTCCTCCTTACCCCCACCCCTGTCCTGATATAAATATCCTCATGCCCTCCAATCTCCTGCTTAGTCTCACTATCATTGTCATTAGCACAAAAATTCAATACTCAGCTTATTCTTATTACTGTATATCTGCAAAAATTGTACATACAAATTAATTTCAGAATGACTTTAAGCTATGTGTCTCCATCCATTCATCCATTTTCTTATGAGTTTATCATATGAAAGTTCACAGTGACAGCCTGTCCCATTGTCTCAGTATTGCTCTTTGCTAATAATTTAAATAATATAATCTATCCGCGATACATTGTCTCGTGTACTTTAGCATAAATCTATTGTATCGTATAGGAAAATTGATAAAGCCTGCATAGGTAAAAATCACTATCCTGATATATTTAGAGCCTCAGTTGGTAGTTTCAAGTAGTTTCATGATGTTAAATAGAAAACCAGTCACAATAAAAAAAGAAGGCTATGGCAGGGTATTCTTCACCATCTGATTGACCTATGAGTGTACAGGGTCCCTTAGTTCCTTGGTTATATCTAATCCTTGCTAGTGGAGACCAGTTACAAAAAATCAAGATGGCTGTGGTGAAAATGGACAGCTTGGGGTGACAAATGGACTATATCACAGTAGCTACATCTGTCTTTCATATACTTACAGATCTATTTTTGACCAGGTCACGGTTTGATTCAGAGATGGCAGTGTAAGCAGAGAAGCCCAGACCTTTTACATACATGCATTTTCAGCACTCAGAAGATGCTGCAGTGAGGATTTCCTTCATTCTCCTGCCCAGCTGACTAAAAGTCTAATGAATTTTAATAATTACAAGTCTTCTCTGGAAAAGCATAGTGGCCTGTTTCTCAGTGTAGTATTGTTGTCATTCTTATTTTTCACTTCTCTGACAAATGAACTTTATTTATTTATTTATTTATTCATCCATCCATTCGCTTCCGCTTCTCCTTTTCAGGGTCGCGGGGGGCGCTGGAGCCTATCCCAGCTGTCATAGGGCGAGAGGCAGGGTACACCCTGGACAGGTCGCCAGTCTAACACACAGGGACAGACAACCATTCGTGCTCACATTCACTCGCACATTCACACCTAATGGCAATTTGGATTTTCCAATTAACCTATCCCCACAAGCTGCATGTCTTTGGACGGTGGGAGGAAGCCGGAGTACCCGGAGGGAACCCACACAAACACGGGGAGAACATGCAAACTCCACACAGGAAGACCCCGGCCTGATGTTGGAATTGAACTCAGGACCTTCTTGCTGTGCGGCAACAGTGCTAACCACCGTGCCACCGTGCTGCTTATTTATTTATTTTTATTTATTTTTATTTATTTATTTATTTATTATTTAGACTAAAAGTTTGTTTAAGACCATTAACACAAGCTTTAATTCAAGGTTAGGCTTCATTTGTAACAGGAACAAAATCATGATGTGACCTGAAATTCACATATATTTGTGACAAATCAGTTTAACAAAACAATATAATTACTTGTAAATACCACTTTCATATTTCATGCTAATGTACGTAACATGTCCGTATATTAAACACGTAGATGTAATGAAACAAACCCAAAGAGCATCCCATGGGGCCCAAAGAAAGCAGCCCAGATGGACATCGTGAGGAGTCACTTCACAATAATTTATTTAGAGAAATTCAGAAAACACTGATGACGTCTGATGACAGATTCTGATGTTTGTGGAAAAAAAAATAGGTCACATCAACACAGATGATTTGCTGTTTAAATTTATCAAATCACACAGGGAGATTAATTTGTGTTGGGTTACTGAAGGGACATTCAGTGAGTGCCGCATGTTTTTTAACCTCAGCTGGCTCAATAATGCAAGCAGAAAAGTCAAATGTTTAAGGAGACCATGCTGTCCATGCCCAAGAGATAATGTGGGAGCAGAGCTAAGTGCATTCCCTGGTTTGTCAAAAATACAACTCAAGAAGAATCAGCCTGTCCTTCATCCAAATTCTTAAACACATTTTATAAGATTAATTAATTAGTCTATAACAAAGCCAAGACAGAGACGGACAGCCCAACATAGTCATATGCAAGATACCAACGACATCTAATATGCTGCCAATTTACTGTGTTGAGCAAACTGGAGTACGCGAGAAGAAAAAAAAGGAGGTGATGGCCTCTTGAGGCTGACTCTAAAGGGGATGAATCCCCATAGAATCAGTGTAGCAGAAATAAACATGTTTACAGCCTGGTACAAAAAACTGTGTTGGTCTCTGGAGCTAACTGTCACCTTTGCAACAACAAGTCTTGCAAATGATAATGTAAGCTGTTTGTGCCTAGCCTAAAATATGACTTCGAGCCTTTCCATAACGAGCGCCCCCTACAGGTGACCGGATACAATGCAACACAATATGAGGTGGTTTCACAAACGCATGATAATTTATGATTAACATTTTATTAACAACGTATCTTAAAACGAACATCACTCAGGCGCATCACTCAGCAGGTACAGATAAAGACAATGGCCATCTTGTTAAAAGGAAAAGCCCCCAAATGCTGAGAGCAGTCATGGAACCAAACGATGGATGTTCAGCTCGCCTCGTCACCTGCAGCCAGCTGAAAATAAAAGTAAGGTTGTACCAATAAAAAGTAGTTGCCTACATGGAATTTTGAAGAATAAAGTAATTCTTGCCAAATATTATCAATCTTTTGAGCTCCACAGCCAGTAAAAGTGCACTCCTGCCTTCAGTGCATCTGAAGTAATGTGCTGGTTGTATTTGAAACTGTGAGTCATCATGTTTGTGTCTAACTGTTAGCTCCACTGAGTACAATCTTGAGGAACAAGTCACTACATTTTTTTTTTTGGAAAATATTTTTATTGAAAAAAGAAAACAACAGTACTTGCAGTTACCGAAATACAATCAACCTTTCTTCATTTTCCTAAGTAAATAAACTTATATGTATATGAAAAAAAACAACACATTCTAAAACAAAGACCCCACCCCCCCAGTCCCACACAGATCAACACAACCATCAAACATATTAGAGGAATATAACAGTAACAGAAGTACATTTAAACAGGCAATACCTCTAGACTAGCAAAATAAGAGATAAAGGGTTGCCACTTGTGAAAAAATTTGGCTGTGCAACCTCTCAACGTATATTTAATTTTTTCAAGTTTTAAAAAAAACATGACATCTCTAAGCCACCGGGAAACAGTAGGATACTTAAGAGACTTCCAATGCAACAATATTAGACGTCTCGCTAATAGGGATGTGAAGGCTATAATATCCTTTTGTGTGGAATCAAGTGTAAGTGAGCGAACAGGAATCCCAAATACAGCAATCAGAGGACAAGGATGAAGAGTTATCCCAAGAGCAGTTGACATAATAGCAAAATACCCTGTCCAGAAACCTTGTAGATCAGGACATAGAAAAAACATGTGGCTAAGGTGACAAGGAGAACCATGGCATTTATCACATTTATTTTCCACTTCTGGATACAATTCAGAAAGTCTAGACTTAGAGAAATGCACCCTGTGTATGACCTTAAATTGAATAAGTCCAAGACGAGCACAGGAGGTGGAAGATCGTACCCTCGCTATAGCCTGTTCCCAAGACTCCTCATGTATTCGAATTCCTAGTTCTCCTTCCCACGTACACTTAAGCTTAACATTAGAGTGGTTACTAAAAGACTGAATAGCATCATAGAGTTTCGAAATGGTTCCTCTGTGATGAGGAATAAATGATAACGTAGTTTCCCACTGCTGTTCTGGAGGTAAAGAGGGGAAATTTGGGAAACACTTGGCAACAAAATTTCGAATTTGAAAATAGCGAAACAAATGGGTAATAGGGAGATTATAACGAGAAGACAAGTTGGGAAAACTATCGAAAACACCATCCACATATAAATGTTTGAACTGTTTTATACCCTTGTCACACCACACTGAGAATGTTGAGTCCAAAAGTGAAGGGGGAAACAAATGGTTGTCGCTTAGAGGACCCGAGGAAGACGGCATTACAAAATTAAAGTGACGTCTAAACTGAAACCAGATTTTGAGTGTGTTAAGAACCACCTGATTATCAGTGTACAGAGAGGGTTTTACGGGTAAAGAGGAATAGAGCAAAGCCGGTAAAGAAGAGCCCTTACATGATGATAGCTCCAATTTACACCACGAGGAACCAGAAGTTTTTAGCCAGTAGCAAAGTTTATGGATGTGAGCGGCCCAGTAGTAGGCTAAAAAATTAGGTAATGCAAGTCCTCCACTAAATCTGCATCGCTGCAGCAAAGTACAAGTCACTACATTTTTAATGACTATACAGTTAACCGATTTAAGAACTGAAACACAACAGTCACTTGCCAGGAAAAGGTATGGAGAGCGAAAGACGCCTGATTGTGTTGCTGCAGAAGTCTTGGCAGAAGAAAACACGAGGTGCATGGATTTTTATTATAACCCTCCATTTGGAGTTTGCAATGGTTTAAAATCAAGCAAGTGGCCACTCTGATAGCTGTGGAAGATAACTGCCAGCTCTGAACGTGACCTCTGTACTTAATATTTCTGTTTCTGTGCATTATCCTGGTGATATTTTGGATCACGTCTCATTATTAGTAAGCCCAGTACCTTTTTTTTCTTTTTCTGTTCATGCACCTCATGTTCATATTCTGTGAGTCATACAACAACTATTAGCAGACTGGAAGAGGTCTTTCCTTTGAATTATTAGAACATCTTGATTTTCAAAATTGCCAAAAATACTTCCAACTTCCTTCATGTCAACATAAACAACTGCAACATTAAAATACTTAGATTTGAACCTAAATGTATTGACTGTACGGTCAAATTCTGTGAATTCACTGAAAACATGAATTTACATTCTTTACATTTCCCTTCTCTTGATTAAATCTTTATGATGCTGAGCTCATGTGTGCCTGCATGATCGCACAATGTCGGCACCGTGTTAATTTTGTAAATAGTAAAATCAGTGTTCAACCCTTCCTGTTATTAAAATGTGAAAATGTGATCATGCTTAACTGTTTGCATACATCTGCACAGGTTTGTGGCAGATACTGCCTCTGTATGACAACATGTGTGTTGAGACTGTTGTGTGTATGTGTGTGTGTTTCTGCGAGCATATTGTTCATGTGTCTATGTGCATCTGTGTGCGTGTATTACTGCATATTGTGACGTACGCGTGTGTGTTTAGTCTGTGAGATGCGTCAGTAACTGGGGCAGAACTGATTGTTGCTGATGGCTGAAGGCAAGAGCAGACCTACATTCTGCTCTGCCATACAGAGGAGGAGGAGGAGGAGGGTGATAAAAATTGGGGTCTTTTCTGTGCTCCTCTCCCTCCATTATCCCCTCTCCTAATATATCTCCCATGCTTCTCCTTGCCCTCTCCTCTACATTCCCTACATTTTTTTTCCTTTTGCCTGGTGTGACACTTGACAGTCATATGGTCTTACTCAGCACACTGAGAGGAAGTGATAGAGGAGGGAATAGAAGCGAAAGAAGGTCATGAGATAAAGGGTACAACATCGGCAGAGGGGTACAGAAAGAAAACATCATCGATTTGTTTTCCAATATATAAGGATTACAAGAAGAGACACAATGCTCTAGATGGAGATTCAGAAACACTTGATATGCAAAACTAAAAATTAAGCATATAAAATAAATAATACAGAAATAGGGGTGCAGTAAAAGTCAGTAGTGTTTCTACAGCAATGTGCCTCCTAGGGCAAATTATTCAGCCTAAAGGCAACTGTGTACTGATTTTAGAGCTAAAAAGAACTAAAAGACACACATTGGCAGCACATCTTCATGATTTCAAATAAAACTAAACAAAAATGAAAATTCCTTTTTATGAAATATAAACTATTTGATTTTTTGTTTGAATGATTGGGTTTGAGGGGATTTGATGTCCTTGTGCCTGGTGGAATTTCTTTGTTTGCCAAAGAAAACAAAAGGCAAAAGATCCAACTAAACAGTCACAAATACAAAATAAACTGACTCGCTGACTGGAAGACAAACAGACAGAACTACTACCTACAATGTGGGAGAACACGACAGTGAACAGAGGGAAATGCAAACAATATACATGCGAGGAGGATAACGAGGGAACAGCCCACAGATGGGAACACAGCTGACACCGATGAGACAGGAGAAGCAAAACTGAACACAGCACACAAACACAAGACTATCGAAATAAAACAGGAAGAACAAACACTGAGACCACGGCTGTATCCCAATTCAGGGTCTGCAGCCTTAAAGTACGCAGCCTCAACGATCCTCAAGGGCCGCGTACTTAAAGACCGCTAAGGCCGGAAGTGCGAGGCTTGTGACATGGGACGGTCTAGCCTCCGTTGCGCTGCCCAGGTTGCCTAGCAACCATGATACTAACAGCTGGAAACGTTTCATACAGCTTTGTTTGACAGAAATGAAGGAGAAAATCTTTTGTTCATTTGTTTGTTTGTTTCTACATGAGCTTTGATCATTCTCTGTAAGATTAAGCTCAGCTATTGAACGGCGTATATTTTAAAGTAAAGGCTGTAAAACCAAGTTAGTACAAACGTCACTAATGTCACATAACTTTGCTGACATGTGGCCAACAGGAATGTTTTAATGTTCTTCGTTAGTAAACATTTGCACATAAATAAGTGACATGATATTCAGTACTTAAAGTTTACTCTTCGGGCGCCCCTCATCCGCCGTTTTTTTCAGCAAAATTATCCACACCCACCACCGCGCTATGCATTCTGGGATATGTTGGGCCACGAAGTCTACACCGCCACATCCTTAAAATTCAGGGAAATTAAGGACGCATTTGAGGGCCGCATTTCGTGCAGCCTTCGATTTGGGACAGCCTTCGGCGCGTCGCAGTGACGTAAACGGCCTTAAAATGTGGCCTTTAAGGCTGCAGACCCTGAATTGGGATACAGCCCATGACTAAGACACATGGGCTTGACACTGAGACCGCGGGAGAAAACAGAAAGCAAACATACGACACAGAGGCATGATAACCGAAACCTGAAGACTGGACAACAAAACTAAGACCAGAAAATACTAAACATAACGGGAATACAACAACAACAACCAAAACCTGGAACACAAACTAAACGTTAGAATATTAAATGAACCAGAATCACAAAGATCCAAATACATAAACACTGGACCATGACAGTCACAGTGTATCATCATTTGGTCAGCAGCGGTTTAACCACACATTACCCAAAGGCCTTCTGTATTTTACGAAGCTATTTTTGTCTTTGGGGAGCAGTTTACATTCTGCAGTTAAAGTTTATGTTTGGATGTAGGATTGTGGTATTTTTAGCTTGTTTATTCTTAGCTGGACTTTTATATGAGATGCTGGGGATCTTTACAGGCCTCTAACTATTACCTGGAAGTTTCTTGGAAACAGAGTTGTTTATATGCTCACCCGCAAGACACGTTTTATTCACTTGGGTTTAGTTAAGTTTATGAATTGTTTTTCCTCAAAACAAATGCTCTGTGTAAATCCAGTTTGCAGATAGAGTAACGAACCATGTGACGTAACCATCACAAATCTCCCCCATGTGGAAAGAACCTTGTGAATTGCCTGGGAAAGTAGAATGACGAAACACTGAGAGAGATGAGTGACAATGGCAATATTTGGAAGAAATTTGTGCAGGATTTTAAATAAAAGGGTTGAAAGACGTGGCTTTTTACAGTAGAAGTTGGATGTCATTGATTCCCAGCCCATACCTGGAGTCTTCTGACACTGATGCTGAATCAGAGGCCAAACAGAAAGACGGTGACGTGCAGACTGGGATGAAATACTGTGGCATCGGCACAAAAAAAAGAGGATTTGAGGTGGAAGCGCAGTGACGAGGAGCAGTGACTGGACATCACTGCCAACTCCACAAAGTGGGACAGTGCTGTGGCTGAGGAACAAAGCCTCAACCTCAACAACAATCACTAAATCTGTACTTGAGGACAGAATAACTCATTGTGACATCTTCAGTCAGTGTCTGATTACCAATTAACTTTGACAGCATTTTCTAACACAAAGACTAAAACCAACTAAACTCAGAAGATGAAATATGAGTTAAGAAAGCACTTGTGATGCTCTGAAAGGCAGTAAGTAACAGCATATATCACATGTTTTGGCACAGAGAACCTCCACCACATGGTGTACCAAAGGTCTTGTAGCTAATTCTGTTATTATATGTAAATGTAGACTAATGTGAGTTTCCTCTATCAATATTAATATAGGAAGTCTTGATGCACGCTCAATCATCTAGCTAAATAAATCCCAAAAGCTTGATTCTGTTCAGCTACATCCAGATGAACAGAATCAACCTTTTGGGATTATTATAGAAAGGGAAAAAAACTAGAATACCATCAGCAAACACATCAAATGTTTAAACTAAGACAATGAATTATTTCATCAAAAAATACTGCCTCATTTTGAACTTGACATATTTTATAAAAGATGGAACAGGGGCCACAAAAGGTTGGAGAAGTAAATGCTAAAAGAAACAACCGGATGGAATATTTGCAACTAATTAGGTACATTAGCAACAAGTTAGTAACATGACTAGGGATGCAACGATACCAATTTTTTCAAACCGATACGATACCGATACCTGGTTCTGAGTACTTGCCGATACAGAGTACAAAAACCGATACTTCTACCACACACACACACACAAATACAATTAATTGGAAGACAGGTTTTATTATATTCCCTGCCGATAAAAAATAAAATCTTAATAAAAATGACCACAAAAAAATTTCAAATGAAAAATAAGCACTTCTGTTAAATTACTGCAGAGTCTCCACATTGTAATTTAACAAAATGTCACTGAACTATTGGGCACGTCTCGAGCTTTCAGAATAATAAATAAACACTTCTGTTTGGAATAAAATAAATACAAATTAGATTTGAGAATAAAATAAACTTTTAAATTATTGCAGTTATTGCAGTCCACACTGCTGACATTTTGTTTAGCCTAGCTACAGCAGCCTCCAGTTTCTCTTTTTTATCTGGAGTCGCCAGTCTCACTCGCCAAACCCTGTGCCTGTTTAGCGTGGGATGTCCCCCTAGTGGCCAATCTAAAAACTACAACAGAAATGACAAGCCACCCTCTGATTAATGAAATAAGTTGGTATCGGTTCATGGTATCGGTTAACTTTTACGAGTATGAGTACAAACACATTTTACAGTATCGGCCCCGATACCCGATACCAGTATCGGGTATCGGTGCAACCCTAAACATGACTGAATACATAAAGAGGCTTTTAGAGAGGCAGAGGTGGGCAGAGGTTCAATAATCTGCAAAAAACTGCATCGACAAGTTTCAGAACAGTGTGATCCAGAAGGGTCACGTACTCTCTGGAACAAAGCACACATAAAACGGACTGAGGCAAATTGAATGTCAAATGAGGCAAATTCTGGAATTCACACATCTGGAAAGGCACCATCAGTGCTGAAAGGTTTAAACAGATTCCAGGGCAATACATGCTCCCATCCAAACAGCATCTTTTTCAGGATCTTCAGTAAGGCAATGGTAAACTGAACAGTCAAAGGAGGTTGGAAAGAAAGAAACTGGACTTCAGAACTAAAGCTTTCTTTCCAAACTTCTTAGACTCCCATGCCCTGCACAGACATCTCTGTGTTTATATTGCATATATTACAACAGTATGGATTCATAGTAGAGGAGTCAGGGTACTAAACTGGCCTGCAGTCCAGAGCTTTCACCAACTGTCATGTTCCTGGGTCTGTTGACCCAGCGTTTTAAGTTTTAGTTTATTTGGATGTTGTTTATGTTTAAGTTCATTAGATTAGCGAAGTTCATTTGGTTATTAGAATCCTTGTGTTTTCTTCCCCTGTATTTAAGTTTCCCTCACCCTTTGTGTTTCATGCTGCGTGTCTTATGTTATCAAGTTTGTATTATCATGTCTGTCTCATGTTTCCTGTTTTATTTTGAAGGAGTCGTGTGTTCTTTGTTCATTGTATTTAGTTTCACTTCCCTTGTCCTGTCATTAGGCTCATGTCAGTCAGCTGTTCCTCCATGTGTTCCCACTTCCCCTAATCACCTCCTGTGTATTTAAGTCCTCTGTTTTCAGTGTGTCGTTGTCAGGTCGTCTGTTGTCCACGCCATGTTTCCTATGCCTCGCCATGCCTCGCCATGCCTCGCCATGCCTCGCCATGCCTCGCCATGCCTCGCCATGCCTCGCCATGCCTCGCCATGCCTCCAAGTTTCTTGTCTAGGTTTTTCTTATTGTTTGTTTAGATTTCCCAGTTTAGGTTTGTTAATTTTGCTTCACTTTGCCCTTTGTTTGTACCTTTTTTTACCAGCCATATTAAACGGCTCGCTTTTTGTTAACATTTCAAGTTCTGTTCCCTGTTCCTTGGAGTCTGTGTTTTGGGTCCTTTTGTCAACCCCTACAGTCTGCCCTCGCCAGACTGTGACACTAAAAACCTTTAGAGCACCATGAAAAGAAAAATATAAGTCTCCCGACTGCTGAGCAGATGAAACCTGTATCAGACACGAATGAGGCAACATTCCTGTCCCCAGAATCCGACAACTACTATCCTCAGTTCCCAGACATTTATAGACTCTTGTTAAAAGAAGAGATGCTACACAGTCGTAAACATCCTTACTTTCTTGAGACGTGTGCTGCAAATGAAATATGTTTTCTATGTTTGAATGTGAATAAAATAAGCCTTTATGAGATTTGCCAATCATTGCAATATGTTTCATTCACATTTTACACAGCACGACAACTTTTTTTTGGAATGAGTGAATGTTGCCGCTGGATATAAATCATTAGGTTGCATATTCATTTCAAATGGAGTCACCAGATGCCAATCTTTAAACCTGTTGAGAACATTTTCTTGCGGTTGGTCAGTATCTGTGGGCTAGTGAAGATGTCTTATTTTGTATCAAAAATCTGCTTTCTGTCATTGTATATGTCACTGAAAAATGCTGCAGTGGCAATAATCACAGCTGCATTTCATTCATTTTGTAAGAAAACAAAGCAGAAGGTCTCCGTTATCTCTCTTTGAAAGAACTTCCATCTGGCAATAAATAACTCTCTTGAAAAGGCGAACAAACACCAGATGACACAAACACAAGTTCACATCTTGCAGGACACTCTTGTGCTGAAAACTCCTTACATCTGCTTTAAGCAGGGCGTGCCAGTTTTGCTCAATTTCTGGTGCTTCCTCACAAAAGAAATGCAGCATCATCTGCTTTTAAGGTCAGCTGACCCCTGACCTCTGACCCTACCCAGGGACGTTGCAGATTCTGCTTTGCGTATGCGTGGAGGGGCATCAGTAAAATACATCACCACACAGAAATTCTCACTCCAGATTTCAGTAACATCCTTCAATATAAAAATATATTAATCAACAGTAAACAAATCTGATATGCATGTTTGGGTTTTGCTTTGTTTTATTGTTTGATGTGCATCCACAGTGGACTAATGTCAAAATATAAATGTACATGATTTTAATTAAAATGCTGTAATGTATGTATAAATAAATAAATGAAAAGTAAAATGATAAGTAAAACTATTGCTTCACTCATACATCATTATGAAAGGCCAGTGCTGTAAAGCCTTCATCTCCAACATTTAATAGTAATTTAAATCTTTGTGCCTATAGTGTTGTCTCATTTAACCTCCAAAAAATGTTTTGGCATGTGTGCCTTTATCAGGGAGTTAAAAAGCTTTCATAGAAACAGCAGCTCGTTTCTGGCAAACCTCCACCTGGGGTGAAAGTGGCAAATTATACAAGTGGGTAAAAATACAGAAATATGGATACCAAAGTGAATCCGTATAACCCAGACCAGTGCTGGAGTCCAAAAGGCCGTCAACAACCCACAATCAAAATTTCGGATGATCTGATATCGTCGTGTTGGTGTTGTTCCCAGATCATCATGAAAATGTTGTTCCAGGTTCAACATTGCAAGTGACCAATCACATTATTGTGACGTTATTCTTTTGCGCACCAACCCATTCGTGCATTTATGAAATTCCAATGTTGCAAGGACAATATCAATTCTGCTTAGCGTTTATTAAAGGGTTAGGGTTAGGGTCCGTTGATCGGTGGACAAAGGCGGTTTCTCGCAGCTTAAGTACAGTTTTTTGTTTTACGCCGGTTTGTCCCGAAGTCGCAAAAGTATGACATCACAACATTCTGATTGGTCACTTGCAATGTTGATCCTGGAACAACCTTTAGTATGATGATCTGGGAACAACACCAACACGACGATATCAGATCGTGCCAAAATTTCATAAGCATTCCAATCCATTTATTAGTCCATTCCACTTATTACAAATAGTATTGATGTGTTTTCAAAACAACGACACAGTTAATAAAGATGTAAAAATATTTGC
Organism: Neolamprologus brichardi; assembly: GCF_056152115.1. Classification (NCBI taxonomy): domain Eukaryota; kingdom Metazoa; phylum Chordata; class Actinopteri; order Cichliformes; family Cichlidae; genus Neolamprologus; species Neolamprologus brichardi. The sequence continues at coordinate 4,482,005 of NC_142104.1, read as the reverse complement.
AATTATTCATTTAGGCCAGGATATTTAATGGCCTCTAATTTATAAATCCAAAAAGCTTCCCTTTGGTTGAAGCTCCTTTGTTTGTCACCTCTTCATATGGAAAGAACGATGCAGACAATTCAAAAGGCTTGTAATGTGGATGGATGGCTATTGTGGCCAATCGGTTTAGTTTTATCCCATCCGATCTAATCTACAGGGTGGGCCATTTATATGGATTCACCGTAATAACATGGGAATGGTTGGTGATATTAAAGTCCTGTTTGTGGCACATTAGTATATGTGAGGGGGCAAACTCCTCAAGATGGGTGGTGACCATGGTGGCTATTTAGAAGTCGGCCATCTTGGATACAACTTTTGTTTTTTCAATAGGAAGAGGGTCATGTGACACATCAAACTTATTGGTAATGTCACAAGAAAAACAATGGTGTGCTTGGTTTCAACGTAACTTTATTCTTTCATGAGTTATTTACAAGTTTATCTTTGTTCTCAACCATTGACATGTCGAAGACGTTAACACGTGAGGAGCGGATCGAAATTGTGTTGATATCTGGTGAACGCAGTAACCGGGTCATTGCAGCAGATTTCAATGCAAGACACCCTGCTCACATATACTAATGTGCCACAAACAGGACTTTAATATCACCAACCATTCCCATGTTATTACGGTGTATCCATATAAATGGCCCACCCTGTATTTTTATAGCACATCTTTAAGGGTAAGTATGGACATCTTGATTGTTTTTACTTCTGTTTTTGTGAATAATCATTTTTATTTATTCTTTATTTTTCCAGATTATATAAGCTAACTGCCAATAGTTCAAAATGATAGTGCTGGGTGTTTTTCTGAACTGGATGTGACTCAGGCTCTTTTATTAGACATCCACGCCTTTAGTAACAAACATGATCATTATAAACAGCGCCGCTTCCATCACTGGCCCCATGCAGGCTTAGCTTTGTCATATGTGATTCACTGCAGTAGCTGAATCATCATTCTCTTTTGAGATCATTGCAACATCCACTGACTAATCCTTTGATTTTAAACCATTTCAAGGACAATAAATATTTACAACCCATAAATCTATATAAGCTTTACTTTTGAATCCATTGCGTTCTACCAAAAATGCTTAAAGCCCCTGACATGTCCGGTTTCTCTTCGTACTGTAAAAAAGTGTCAACAAGAGTCATAAGAGTAGAAAAAAAGTCTTAATTTCTTATATAGAGAGGGAGCATGTGTGCCCCATACTCATTCGGTGATTGCAAGATTTTTTTTTACATGCAGGCTAAAATTCAAGAACCACAAATGTAGCTGAACTAGGATGGAGAACGACAAAACCCAATTAAAAATGCAGCGTCCAGCCTGAGGATGAGGGCCCAATCAGTGAGAGGTTGTTGTTTGTGTAGATCAATCAAGCTCTCTCAAGGGAGACAAAGCAACTCCGGTGGGGTTTTGGTAACAATGAGAGGGAGAGTGTTACTGATGATTGTTTAGCTTCCATCAAAAGGAATTTGAAAGGTAGAGTTAGCTCTAAAGCACCTGTACAGCCACCCCAAGGAACAGAAACAGGCCAGCAATTTAACTAACAGCAAAATCCTTCTAGAAGCATATTTTACCACATTGCTGCAATCTTGGTAAGTTTTTTTTACATGTCCTATCCACATGAGAGGCACTCAATTAGAAAATTTAATTTAGTAAATTTGTCTCATAATAAGATTTAAAAAGCTTGTTCACCAAAAACCGTGTATGTGCACTAAACCTTTGCAACATTTCAGCACATCACTACAGAGAGCACTAACAGCTAATCAGCATCTCTGCCTCGTTTAAGCTAGTGAAGGAAAACAATATTTACAGTACATGCATTTTCTCCATGTTAACCATGGACTTTGGTAATAATGAGCAGATATTTCTGCCACTATATAGCTGAAACTGTCATGAACCATATATGTGCAATGACACGATGCATACCTCACATATTGCTGGCCTGGCATTCTTCCACAGATTTCTCTTCAGGATTTGTGGAGTGTTTTGTCTCATTGTTAATGTTTCTACTAGTAGTCAAAGTATTAGTTTAAGGTAACCCTTTCAGTTACAAATGGAGGCTGCAGGCCATCAGAACCAGCATGGTGGAGATGTTTGATGACTAGATGTCAGGTTGATGCCGCGAGCTCTTTGTAGAGTTTGTCGAAACTGTCCTGTGGAGTCTTCGCAGTGTAATGAGGTGGATTCTCTTGGTGGGAGATGTCATTGCCCTCGAGTCAACATGATAGGTGTTTTTCATTTTACCCGTTAGTGGTTTTAATGTTGTGGGAGATTCATGTAGTCATCATCTCTGTTAGTGACCTCTGGCTGTCCTGGACTATTGTGTCCAAAGACATTCAAATACTCACAATGAGGAGCCTCTGCCAGCTGTTTTCCATGACGAGCAAAGAGCCAATAACAACTACGTGATTTATTAGCAGGTGTTTTGAAAGAATTTTTACTTTTAATATATGAAATGCAGAGAAGATACACTAGTACGGGCTCTATTTAAGCTTTAAATAAAACTAAATATTATGTTACAACGTGTGTATGAAGCAACACTCCTATCATGAATCTGGTTGAAGGTGTCTAATGTCTTTATTTTAAGACCTTTAAGCATGACAGTAACAAAAAATATAATAATAAAGCCACAAACAGGATAAAAGGGGAAAGTGAATCGTTGCTGTTACGTGTGCATCACTGTATACCATCAGGACCATCTGGGCCACTGTTAGCAGAGTGCAAGGAATCTTTAAATAGAAATCAGCTCCGGAGTTAGGAATGCAGTAAAACCTTGTCAAATTGTTTTAACCTGTCTGGAATCTGTCACTTTACCATACGCAGCTGTTACTACACCCACACTGTTTTCATGACTCTTTGAAGTATGTTTACTTTCTACACTGACCCGATCATTTTCAGGAGAGGCCTCGTGAGAGATAATGAGAACCAAAGGAGAGTTTTTTGCTGCGCTTGAACACATGCTCCTCAGCTTTCTGCAGAGTCCAAGCGAGCGAGTAATGTGTGATGTGTGAAGGAAGACCAGACAGAAGAAGACGCGTAAACACACGAGGGGTTACATTAAGACGTAGAAAGCATTGGTTATGTGATATGCATTACATCCTTCGGTCAAGGTCACCAGTGTAGCCATAGAAACACATAGATGCACATATACATAATACACAGGAGTTGCATGGGTGCATTTTCCCTGCACAATAGGAGGTCTCTAGGAGGATGCTGAACATTTGGCACGAGCTTAGAGCTAAGTGTTTGTGTGTGTGTTCAGAAATTCATCCCTGTATGCATACCAATGTGTATTACGTCTGCTATCTCCTCCTCTCTATTATTAAATCCCCCTTTTTTCCAGGTAGTCTCATTTAAGAGTTGTACACAAAAACAACCAGAGCATACACAGACAGAAAGACAGATCGCCTCTTTTCAGAGTTAAAAATACATGCTGTATGAGAAATATATCTATAAGGACTATGGGACATTTGTATATTCCACCTTAAATATTGTCCATCTGATGATCTGGAATTTTGAGAAGGTTTGTGGTTTCTCTGGTTGTTTAAACTCGACGCACAAGCTGTTCCAATAAAAATGGAATATCTTTACACCGCACTCTGAAATCTTCAACTCATAACAACATTTTTCTGCTTGAAACCAATTCCATGTAGCCTCTCCGTTGTTGTCCCAAGAATTCCTTTGACATGTTTCATCTATAGTCTCAGAATTACCACCCCACTGTGACCTTTGACCTTTAAAGCATCATTCTGGCTGCGTGGCACATCATGTTACTGCTATGCTGCCTAAGTATACAGTAGATGGTGAATATGGCTTTCAGAAAGCACAGATTTTCTTTTTTTCTTTATCTGTCCTTTATCTTTACAAAAAAAAAACATTATCAAGAAATGCCTTTATTCAGGAGCTTTTTTTTCCCCCATATCCAGCAAACAACAACCCCCCACTGAAAGGATTTCTTCTCATACTAGAACTGCCTCAGGAAACATTTTTGTAGTTAGTTATGGCTCTGAAAAAAAAGGATGTAACTGTCTACATGAGAGGCACAGTGGTTTAACAGTAGCTACCAAGAACCTTATGACCGCAGTCATCTTTATGCATTTTCTGACTCAAAATAAATTTGACTCACAGTAATTTGACTACATTAATGAACACTGTCAGAGTTCATTTCATCACTGCAGAACCACACGGCTCCTAAATCAGCTTTTATTTTGATAGTCTCTCCGAGTTACTACTGCGTTCTTTTATTTTTACACTCAGCAGCTTCTATGAAGATTAAAGTGTGAAATGCCTACAGAGGGCAGTTTTTTTTAATGCATGCAGATGTGTCATTTGGGTGTTTTATTAAGTGTCATGTAACAGTAATCGACTTTGTATCAAACTCTGACTGGCACTGAAATTTTAATACTAACAGCAGTGTAAGTATAAATATTAATCCCCAACTACCCAACCTACTCGTTTTTCTTTTTTCTTTTTTGGATAGTGATATGGCCAAAAACAGAAAGACCAAAGTTTCAAATAATGAGATAATGATATGTATGTCCAAGTAATCTCCTTGAGCTACAGACTCAAGCTTTAGACTGCTCTAAATGCTCATTTAGAGTTATTTTTACAGTCATGGATTTGTATGTCAATGAGAGTGAACACCCCTAATATGGTCATGTTAGGTACACAGCCCTGAGTGTGAGCACCGAGGCTGGGCTTAACGGAAGGAGGCAAAACTGAAAACTGTAAAATAAAACTATGAAGCTGGAAATGAGAACAATTAAACCAGTTTATTTCAAAATAAAACACATATTATTTATTTAAGTATGCAACACACAATGATGTGCATTATACCAAATATAAATTCATTGTTCCCAGTTGTTTCCAGTTTGCTGCATGTCTTTAAACTGTTATTTTTTATGTTCAACAGAAACGGTACAGTCAGTGAAACAGTTGTTTAGTGAGGATATAAACATAGTCCGGTAGCTTTAACCTCAGTCAAGAGGTCCTGTTTAGTCACTTGAATCATCACAGGTGTTTTCTACCAGTCATCTACATGTGCCCGTGCCCGCACACCTACCAGACAGAGAGGACACGCCACGAACTGTAAACTCTAACAGTTTCCAAACAGCTGTTATGAGAGGGGAAACCTACCCATAAAGATATTTTTGTACCGTAAACTGTAAACCATGGCATGGTATCTAAATAACTGCTTCTTCTTAAGGATCAAAATAAAACAGTCAACTTTTATTTTTAATTACTTATTTATGTATTTATTTATTACTCTGAGTAACTGATATAGAAAATGAAGTGTGTTGGACCTGAAGATGTTTTGCCTCCTGGGTAGACCAGTGAACTCGTGTCACAAGAGGGTAGCAGGTGGAATTTCAGAAATAGCCACAATGTCAAAAATAACCACTCATACATGTCACTGAATGGTTAGTGGTTTAAACATAAATCAGGTGGTCAGTACGCATTCCTACACACATACACACACTCTGCTAGTATCTAACTCTATCTGACAGTAAGCCCCATGCTGTAGTGTGTGTGTGTGTGTGTGTGTCTACATGCATGTATATGTGCCTGCGTGCGGCCATGTGACACACCGTCCAGGATTTTCCAGCCTCCCCTTTTTGTGACTCGCTTGCAGTTGAACGGATCGTATTACTGGCTGCTCTCCCTGCACCGCTGAGCCCACCGCCTGTGCACCAATCACAGCCTGTCGTTATTTTACCTACGAGCACATGCATGCACGAACGCACAGACACAGGCTCTGACACACCACATCCCTGTGCTTCTCCGCTGCGTTCACATGCGTCCCCGCGTTGCGCTGGCTGCGCCAAGATGAGCGTGGTCGCCCCGGTACCATCTCACCGCCTGAGTGGGAGGGAGTGAGAGAGCGCGAGAGAGAGAGAGAGAGAGAGAGAGAGAGAGAGAGAGATTTTGTGTCTTTCCTCTCTCAAACCCAATCTTACCTTCTCCTGGAAGAGACCGCAACGAAGCCGTTTGTTTCGGCATCGTTCTTTTTTTCCCACCCCTCCTCCTCCTCCCGTTCTTCCTGCATCCCTCCCGTTATTGTCGGTCTCCCGGTTTTCAGAGACCGGTCGTGATTTTGTGGAGATAATTTTTTTGTATATTTTTTCCCTGCTGGGTGTTGGTAGCGCGCAATTGGTGCGCGCTTCTAAAAATTCCGGCGAATGGTGGATTTGGCAAACATGGAGACGGTGGAGAAGGAATGCGGGGCCCTCGGTGGTCTGTTCCAGGCGATTGTCAACGACATGAAGGTAAATGAAAGTTTATTTATAAGAATTTGTTGCCACGGTTAAACACATGTGCTCCCTCCCTGAAAATAGCGGTGTCCTGCAGCCTAATCCCAGCTGGTGCTCTCAGATGGGCTACACGGTTAAAATACCTGGACACACGCCGCTCCTTGAAAGCTAATGCTGATTTGTCTTCTATTTAACAATGAGGTGAATGAATGGATGATGGCAGCCTTTTACTGACAGTGATGCGGCGGCCCGGTGGGTTATTGGTGCGATCCGACCCCCACCGCCTTCCTCACGCCCGGAATATTGGCTGCGCATGCAAACGTCAATCCATTCTTTTATTTTATTTTCATTTATTTTATTTTTTTTTAATGCAATCCTCAAATCTCAGCACCACCACACCAACCAGGCACCATCACCTCTGTTTTCAGTCTGATCAGGTTTATGCATGTGGGTAATTTTGCAATCAATTTGTGCTAAATGTGAAGACCAGCTGGGTCTTATATCAAAGCCCTGTGGAAGTGCCCATATTAGCCTGGGACTCCAGTCATCTCAACGGCTCCGTGGAGTGGCATGTATAATTGGCAAATATAATCAGATGTGTACCCCTGTCGTGACTGACACATTCCCTCACATGCACACGCCTGAATCTTCACCAGACTGTCCTCAACCTAAGACCTGCAGCGACGGTGTAAGAAAAGGTGCGCGCTCGACTGTTGCACGTTAAGCCTCCGTCGTCCTTGCTTTTCTGGTTACTCTGCGTCTCCGTGAGAGTGCAGCGTCATTGATTTTCTGTCAGGCTGATCCAGCGAGAAAACACAAAAGCACGAGAAGCCGCGCAGATACCTAGCCTCTCTGTCCGCGTGTCTGTCTGCCCATACCGCGGCCTGCCTGTCAGTCAGTGATTCTGCAGCAACCGTGGAGTGGTTCGGTACCCACCCAAGCTGAATGTGCACCGGTGCTGCTGTAAGATGCTTTGGATGAAATGGTTGGAGATGCAGTCTCGGGTGTATGCCTGCTCGTCAGACGCCCATGCACCTCTGCATGCTTTTCCGTCTGCCTGTCACCTGATGACACGCACCCTTCTCTGTATGTTCCACTAAAAACCAGTTTACACGCGTGAATGTAAAAAAGGTTTTTCTGTTGCACATTTCATTGCTATCTGTATGGCTTCACATGCTAGAGGTCACAGCCAATGCAGCACACTCATTGTGTTGTAAGCATAAATTATTGACTTTCTGTTGTGGGTGAGACATGTCCAAGTGACAGAAGGGGATATGATCCCGGATATCAATATCAACCCACGATCAGAGAGTACTTCCAATGGATCAGTTCTAATTAATACAGGTGCATGGAGAAATGACATGACTGGCTAAATCCAGTCAATAGTGACTAGAACATTATGGACAATAAAAAGGAGCATTCTTGTGATTTACTATTAATAGTGTTTAATGATAAAGCAGTAGTGTGCACATCTAAAAGTGATTGATGCCAATTGTAACAAGAATTGTAATTCTTGTAGCAAACAATTGATTGCCAATTGTTTGCTACAAGAATTACAATATCTCTCTCTCTCTCTCATATATATATATATATATATATATATATATGAATTTAGCTTTTAAAAGCTAAATTCATATTGCAGTTGCACTTGCAGCAAATGCAATCCTCTTTTTTATTTTGCTCTTAACATATACTGGTCAATATGACTCAGACTAAGAGCAGACTACAGCGAGAGTACCACCATAAATCATGTCTCGTATTTACACTCAGCAATAAGCATGTGCAGAGATCTGTTTACAGTGATTGTAGATCCAGTGACTGAAATTTACACATGGCAGTAATGAAAATATTTAGCTTTGTGTGACGTGTGATTAGAAGTTAGCAGTAGCAACAGTATGTATTTATACTTTGGTAATGGTTGAGGAATGTCTACTTAGAGTGTCGTAATTGGATACATATTCAGTGGTGATCATAAATCAGTATTTTCATGTGTCTTTACCAAGGATTTGTCATTTTTTTCTCTTAAGAGCTCATGCTCAAACACATGTGTACAGTACACATTGAGATGGGTTAATCATTGCTTAAAGAATAGACTTCTCAGTGCATCAGTGTTTCATTTATTATTCATTTATTTTCTAATGCATCTCCCGTGGATGTTAACCGCCTAACTCGGAAAAATGTGGGTCACTAGAAATTGGGCTAGAGCACTCCTGACCTGATATAGTTTGTATGAATTCCTCAGGCAGGCATTGAATGAACATTAGTGAAGGGATAAGAATCATTGAGTCATCAGCCCTCAAACTCTTTTTGATTCTACAGGAAACTGTCTTTAATCAGTGTTCATAGATCACCCAAGGAAGAAGCCGTTTGTCAAATGTAACAAATTAATAGCTTTTCTTGGAAACAAGCTGGTTTTGACAGCTTTGGCGATTAAATTGATGCATGACTCGTGTGACAAAATACACACTGCTGAGGAAGCATTTTTAAAATGCCAGTACATGATTTGTGCATAGTACCACAAACATCCACGATTCATATTTAGATTAGATTTGAATTAGTAAAAGACTTGGATACATAATTATATAATAATGTACAGTCATTTGTGAGCTACAATAAAACTGATCGTTATGTTTTAGACATCGTATTCTTTAAAATGAAATACAGCACGTTTAAAAGAAAAAAAAATTCTAAAGCAGCATATTGCTGATTCCTGTACACAAGAATATTCACCATCCCATCTGCATCCATGAACATGTGCACTTTGATCCAAAGGATTTGTATAAATTCGATCTAGTCTACCCTTTCATCCATAGTATTCTAAAATGTTACAAAGCTGTACAACTCCAGGCTTCTATAAATGGTGTTAATTAAAATGCAAATGTAATGCAAATGAGAAGCCATACTGACATAGCAGTCTGTTTGATTTTTAGATCCTTATCTTTTAATTTAGAAGAAGACTAAGACTAAATTCATCATTCAAGTATTCTCACAACTACTCGTGAATTATGAAAACAATTAGAAGATGAAGTGAAAGTAACTGTAAATCGCATACATAAACCGTATATGAACGATGTGCACACCCACCCTGATGTCACTGATTGTTTAGAAACTCCCAGCGAGGTCAGTGTTTTTACTGTTGGTGTCGTGGTGGTTTAAACCTGACACCGTGCTCCTTGGATCGCCTACAGCTACAGGTAATGGTCTGCACCAGATCCTCCAAAAATTGTCATGTCACACGCTTGCTGATCAACGCATTTCATGCCTAGAAGAGGCAAACCATGGCAACTACACAATGGAACAGCAGGTCTTTTGCTGTGATACTGGGTTGGCTGATTTTACTGCACTGGCTCCCTATCAGACTTCGAATGTTCACATTAGGTCTCTGCACAGTTAAGCATTATATTAACAAACCTTTGCAGCCATATGTCACCAGCAGGACTTTCAGGTCTTCTGATCAGGGATTGTTATCCATCCCCAAATTTAGACAAAAAACTGAAGGTGACATTTGCAATCACTCTAGAATCCACTGCCCTCCAGTCTATGATCTGTGATCTCAATGGACTCATTCAAAAAGCAGCTTAAGACTCGTCTTTTTAAACTGGTATTAGGGTAATATTTCATTCTATTTTATTGGTTATTCTTTTTTGTTGGTTTCCTTGTTGGTTTTAAATTGATCTGAAACACTTTATATATATTATCCCACTAATGGATTCCAACTGCACATGACACATGGAAGTCCTTGCTCTGCTCTTTGGGCTCAGTGAGCTTGGAGCAACCTAGAGCAGGTAGAGGATTTCTAAGTGGCTCTCAGCAAATCTCCTGAGCAGAACAAGGATTATCACTGCCAGCTACAGTCCAAGACAGACAAGGGAATCTGAGGCTGAATGTCATGACAGTGACCTTGCCAGTAAGCCAGCTGGTAGGAAAACAACAGGCTCAGGAATGGACCACGGGTAGCTGTGAACAGAGACTGAAACCTCAAAATGTGAATTAGGAGTTTGTGCATCAGTATATCAACTACAAGTGTCATTGTTGTTTTGCATGAATGAAAAATAAAAACTGAAACAAAAATTAGTGCTTATGTTTAAGAAAGACTGAGGTGGTAAATGTCAAGCTCCTAGATATATTTTTATATATTTATGGGATATTTAGCTATTGAGATTTCTGTTGAGTTGATAAAAAATGAGTTGATAACTTATTTATTTCTACAAATCTAAAACACTTGGACATCTGGATTTACGTGTGATATTAGGGTTAATCAGTATACTATACTGCCTCACAAAGTTTCAAGGTTAGTACATCAGATGAGAGACATTGGTTAGGGCTTCTCCCCAAAGTTTGTGCACTCTCTCAAGATGCTGTGTCCTGCCAGTTCACATTTATTGTATAATTTTGTTTCCTGCAAGTGGATCTATAAGCCAGTGCCCTTAGGTGTCATGCATGGTTTTCAGTTTGCAAGATTCAACCCCAGCGTTCACGGTTTGCCAGCGTCAGCAGAGTGGATTCACACAGTTTAGAAAGCACTTTTTCTTCCTCATTTCCATCATCTTCCTCTTTCTCCTCTTGCTTCGCCCTTCCTCTTCCAGTACTCAGCAGGTTCTCCACCCGAGGCAGTCAGTCACCCCTCATGCATGTGCACATGTGCAATCTGTATGTGCATCATACATGTAAGCTGCCTTTGATCTGATGTAGAATTATTGAGGATAACTGTAAATTAATAATGGTGCACAGTGGGAGTCGCAAAGTAGCTCATAATAATAAAACAGCCACAAAGTAATAATCTTCTTATTACTGTGTACAAGAAATATACATGGGAAACGTTCCCATATACTCATACAGCTAATTCTGTGCATATTTCTGTGTGTGTGTGTGTGTGTGTTTAAGGGCATTGTGTAGTTGTCAGCAAATGTATATCCCTTGAGGGCCATGTCTCGCCACTTTCAAGTGAATTGTTCACACAGGTTACAGAGGGTCAATCTGATAAGATGAAGACGTCGTGTTCATGGTCATCTGATTAAATCAGCCAGTGGATAATATTTTCTTGACAGTGGCGGGAGGATAGAGTAAAGGAGAATATAATTTTATTGTCAAACTTGCTGTATTTCTGGTATCTGGATACTGCGCTGTGTCCTGCATGTTCAGTTCTTAACATTTTTTCTCCTTTTTATCAGACTTTAAAAATCCTGCGTTGTGCTTTTGTGATTTTTTCCCCAGTTAAAATTGGTTTCGTTAAATAGTTTTTTTTTCCTTTCCCCCACTGCTGGAAAGATCTTGCTGGCAATCCGGGCATTTATTCCAAGAGTCATCTATGTAACACATTTATGTGATGGCTTCAAACAAGTGTTTCTTCAGCTAATATTAATGCTCTAATAATCTTAGCAAGCATAGCACACTGAATATCTGCAAATGCAAAAATGCAGTTGAGTCTTCATGTATTGCCTGCAGCGACGTTGTTGGCATTGTGGGATGCACATCAAAAATACAAAGTTATGAGGCAAGTCATTTATGATCCACTTGCATGTGTGGCAGCAGTGCTTTCACGTAAATGACTGCCCTATAGCTTCACTTATACTAAATGCTGGCTTTACAATGACTCTGAACGGCAAATTAAATTCCACAAAGGATTTAAAAAAGGAGAAAGAGCTATTACTGCCATTAAAATGTTGCTGCTGGGTTGTATCAGAGGATAAGTGGTTAAGACACCATATGCCTACAAAGACCCTCATTTGATTCAAACAGGGGACCTTTGTTGTATGTCGTAGTCTGCCTCAATCAGTGTTTATGTCCTGTTTTTTCTGTTTAAAGAGAATCCCAAAAATACCAGATGAATTGAGAGTGTTAAATGGACATAGTGCTTGCCTGAGTCCTCATTAACGTGTTGACCAGGAAAAACAACAACCCCACCAAACCAGCAGAAGTGGAAGTAAACTGGTCAGTAGCCTCACAGAGACAGTTCATTGTTGTCCATCCCTTTAAAAGCTGGTGACAATTATGCCCCATGACCTTTGGCCATGCCACAGAACTGAAGATGCTCTGTGGAAGCAAATCATTAGTCCAGTCTGTGGTGCGTTTGTGTCCATGTGGTCCAGGACACTTCCCAATGCAAGGCCTGTTGTTTAGAACAGAGGCCTGGGTTCAACCCAAAGATGGAGGAAAATCAACAGGCAGATTTCTCCACGTAGCTCGTGTATGTCCATGCAGCCTCTGCTACTCACACCAATGAGCTTTTTGCAGCGCATCAGCACCATTTCCAAGACTTCTTAGTGGAGAACATCGGCATGTTAGCTCATGCTGCAGATGTTTGATGTTATGTTTGAGACAAGAGTTTAACATGCATGGGATGACCACCTAATGATCAATCACTTGTCTGTATTGCCTTTCAGTGAATATCTCACAGATCTTTCGACAATGGGCATCAGTATGACATATGGGTTATCCCATCTCTTAATGATAGACCACAACACTAATAAGTCTGTTAACTTGCACAATTAGCAGTTCTGTCCTGGAACAAACAGGCTAAACCTTTTTTTTGTTGTCAGTTCTGGAGCGATACTGCTGGATACTCCAGAAGTGAATTCACATAACTTGCATATCCACTTTCTTTATGGAAATACATGAAAGGCAAATCGTATGATTTGTTAGAAGGATTGCTGTATATCTGTAATCTATCCAAGCTGAGTAAGTTTAGCAGAATTAAGGCAAATAGATACAAATAGATACTTTGTCGTGATACTAGTTTTTGTGTTCTTCCTGTTCTTCACTTTGCTGTGATGTTGAGTGTTTAATTCCTGTTTTCATTATGTTAACATTCTTATGCTGAGTTTCAGTTTGGCAATTCTGGTTATGGTTCATGTGTTTGTTTTTATTTTTATAATAGTTTTACTTCCCTCAGTGTTTATGAGTTTTATGTTAAATTTAAGTTATTCACAAAAATGTAAATCACATTGTATCTTATTCACATTTTCACACTTTTCTTTTTTCCTCTGGAATGATTTTGTAACAATGGTTTTGAAAAGTTATATACAAATAAACATATTATCAGTAGTAGTAGTATTATGTTTTCTTCTCTCTGTCTTTAGTATTTTCTCTTTTCCCTGCGTACTGTTTCTGTTGTTTGCCCCACCACCTGCCCATGGTTGCCTTCTGCCCTCTGTGTACATGTAATGTTGCCTTTTTTCAAGGTTCATGTTTGCTTTTTTACTGCTATATGTCGTTCTTTTCATCTTTTCATTCCCTGGCTCCCTCTGTTTATCTTTATTGATTCCTGTTTGTTCCTTGTGTTTTTGGATTTCTGTTTTCAGTTGGAACTTTGTTTATACTGAAGTCTTGCTTTTTGATGAAATATTATGCCTCACTTGAAGAGTTTATGACAAACTTGGTTGATTAATGGAAATTTCGATTGTTTTTTTTTCTTTCATTGTCCTCATCTGGCAGTTGAGATTAATTATTATTGCTAACTGACACAGTTCAGGTTTCTGCTAATAACAGTAATAGTAAGAGCACTGTTTAAAAACAGAGAGCATAATTCCAATCCTAATTGCATCTAAAGTTAATAACTTTGGACTTTAATACTGAATCTTACTGGTGTTCAGAGCAACTGCTTTGAATTTGGCAAATTCCATCAACACTGAAGCCGAGAGGCACCAGCAATATCAGTTGTAATAACTTTTCAGGGGCATCTATTAAATTTTTAAGAGTTGGCTAGGAATCTACTATATACTTTTTGCTATATCCAATAAAATGAAATGACTGTGCTCTTTACTAATGCTGCAGTTTTAGAATGTATTGACTTTGATATTCCTAAAATATGTACTTTAGAGAGAATCAGATTTTTAAAGTCGCAAGAAGAAGCAAAAGTTGAGAGCAAGGCTTTGTGTTTCTTTCATTAAAAATAACAAAGAATGAAAACAAGAAAAAAAAACTTACAGTCCATCATATACTTATGTATAAGATGCCAATATTCCAATAGGACACGCAAAGGAGCATCTCCCTCGTTAGAGCTTGTTAAAATCTCAGAGGTCGTTAGGGCCCCGAGGCTCATTAGAGTCGGTAGAGATGAATGGGGAGGACTGGTCTTGGGAGGCGTGGAGGCTACTTGGGAGCCCGCCAAGACAGCTTCACTCAGTGAACCCTTTGTCAGGCCTGTCAAAACCTTTTCATCACAACTCAGCTGTTTACTGTAAAACACACTGATCATTATGAACAGGCCAGAGGCTGACACAGAGAATAACAATGAACATGGCAAATCAATATTCTCCTGTTCATTTCAAAAAGAAAGTTTTCTTCATGCTCTATATGTCATCATTTCATAATCACATGTATTTGACAAGCATTGGATTTATATTATTATTATTAGTGTGAAGGGCATTAGTGAGCAGGGGCTTTCACACCCACAGTTGCTCTCATCATTTTTTAATATGAAGGGTTGATGATGCTCATTACCCAGCTCAACAGCTAATCAAAATGATCATCAAAACAAAAATAAACTCCTATATTGAAAATACATTTTAAAACAATGATATAGTGGAAGATCAAAATGTTAACTCATATTTATCAAGGCTACTGCTGATACAGTGCCAAGACTTTAGCATAAGCATTTAATGTTAGCCAAAGGAGCGCAGGTGCTGTGGCAGCTATCGTATGGTACCATAACTGTGTGTCCCGGTGACATCCCTGCTTTCTATGCCGTAGGATGAAAAGGGGTTGGCTTTGCACAGCTTCACTCTATTCACATCTTAGCTATCCTGAGGTTGTCACTTGGGATAATATTCCAAGGTAGGTTTTCCATCCATCCAACCATCCATCCATCCAACCAACCATCCATCCATCCATCCATCCATCCATCCAACCATCCATCCAACCTTCCATCCAACCATCCATCCATCCATCCATCTTCCTCCACTATTAAATTCAGGGTCCTTTCACAACAAGACATATGTGGTATTTCTTGAAAACAGTTAATTGGTAGAATCTATTGTGTTTCGTATCATCAGCTGAGTCCTTAACTTTTAAGAACTTTTAAGTGCAGTTTTGTATTTGGCTCTGTTTTGATCTCCACACAGCAACAATATGGCCCACTAATATAACTAACCACTGATACTGCCATGTGATACAGTGGTAATACATAATATTATGAGGCATTACAATCAAGTTCCACCTCTCCTCTCTGTACATGAGGGGAGTGACGATAACAGCTGCACTTAGTCTTAGAAGCCTGATGGGCACACCTTCAGCTTCAAGTGACAACCCTTTGACAAGAGCGGAGCAGTGCAGAAAATAATAACCTTCAGCCCAGTAAAGGAAAAGGGAAAAAAAGCCAAGAGTTTGGATGATTGATGGCTCTTTGTGAACATGCCATCCAATGAATGATAATGCACCTCAGTCTCATCTTTTATCACTGTGCAGGGTGTAAAATGTGTGCATCTCTGTGTGCCTTTTATGATTCAGGACTGAATATTTATGCTTAAACTGTGTGTGAATCATTACTTGGCCTGAAAATTAAGGCTGGAATCATCATAAGTCAGTTTTCTTGTTTACTGGCTAGCTGATGATTTTTTTCTTTCTTTGATTGGACTTTTTCCCAAATTAATGGACGTGTGGTTCTGACTTGCTGGACTCTTTCCCATAACCTCCTCTGCTTAACTGCATCAACCACCCCAGCTCCACTTCGTAGGTCATATAGATTAGTATATACTGTTATTTATATTTTTAAAAAACTGATTTTGTAATTTTAAGTCATTATAGTGTTGCTACCATAACTAGCAGCAGAAATATATATTAATCGGTGTCATCAATGTAAAACGTCACTTCACTTTTGGATTACCACCTTTCAAAATATGGGGCTGCTGTCCTTGACAAGTGCCAACAGCAGATGTTCTGAACAAGCAAGATGGAAAATAGGACAGGTGACACGTCAAATAAATGCAGTCAGACAACATCATGATCTAAAGTATATGTTTGCATATAGCATATAGGTGCTGGTGCAATTGCTGCTACGCTCGGAGTAGTTTTTGCTATTATACTTGTTAATTAGTGCAAATCTAAATTTCCAATCCCCAAACTAACCAGTCACAACTGATGACTGCCCCTCCCTGAGCCTGGCTCCACTGAAGGTTTCTTCCTGTTAAAGGGGAGTTTTTCCTTCCCACGTTTGCCAGAATCCTTGCACATAGGCTCTCATCTATTTGTCGGGGTTTCTCTGTATTATTGTAACGTCTAGCTTACAATATAAAGCCCCTCAAGCAAGCGCTCGTTGTGATATTGGGCTGTATAAATAAATGGAATTGAACTGAACTGAACCCTATCTTCTTCTGTAGATTATTGTTAGAGAACTTGATGACACTTCAATAGATACTGACACAGACTGAACACAGATAAGGGCACGTTGGCAAGTCTCAACAATCTCAACTAATAAATAATGTCTCTAAACTTTGGGTTTCAGCATCTTACCAGTTAAACTTTGCTTACTTCTCACAGTTACAATGATTTACTACTAAATGAGGTCAGTTGAGTGTTTTCTAAAGTGGTATTTTTGTGTAGTGCAGCATCTCTGCAGTCTAGGGTTAAACCTTGATTACTTGACACTCACAATTGAAAACAGTCATTGATGTGATACTTCTTCGAATGCACAGTTGATGCATTTTAATGTAAATTCTCCAGGGAAGTGTCTGTATGGTCATAAAACACTGGCAGGTATTTGGACGTCCAAACGGAAACCTCTTGCTCAACTTATTATGATGATATCAATGTTACTCAGTCCCATAATAAAGAGACACATGTGTAGAAATTTAGCATAATATCTTAATTTTGAAATGACATTTTTGTGTTTCCTGTTGGGTTGCTTCATGTAGGTGGAAATTCTGTACTGAGGGTTGGACATTGCCAAACTGACACCCAATGCCGAACCAGCGATGGCTCTCTAGTGATTTGGTGGATGTTAGTCAGTTAAAGGAAAAAGATTTATCTGTAGTCACAAATAATACCATGTAACGGTCCTGAAATAGTGTAATGTCATGATCCTGCTAAAGCACCGGTTAAATATTTTTTAGCTGTATCCTATTGTAATAATGCTAATATTCTTTGATTCTCGTCTATTATGATACACTTGATTGATTATGTGTGTATGTTCATATCTACCCCTGTTTAGCATATTACATGACATTCATCAGTGCAGTGTATGATGCAGACATCCCAGATGTTTCACTCGTAGGGAGTCTGTGATCTCTGGCCTAACAGCAGAGTGACACAACAACACACAGATGGTTTCCTCTTTCCTTCATCACTGTGTTTAGATTGGAATTAGCTGCTGCACTTCATCAATTATGCAGTGAGGCAGCTTCATCATTGCTGCGCTGATTCTTTTTTTCTCCAAAACCAACTGCCAAGTGATGTGGTGGAGGATGTGCGTAGTACCGGTTTATTCAGAATGTTTAAAACTGATATTACATACGTGACATTTTCCCCTGTTTAGTTCATCGAGTTTTAGTTCAACTACTAGCTTCTCTAACTGAAACCACAAAATGCATATGTCCAGTGCAAATAGTACAGACATTCTGTACTTAAATAGAAGTACAGATACTTGTGTTAAAAAATACTTTAAGTACTAAGTAGTAAGTATGTTTTTTTCAGTTGAGTAAAAATGTACTCAGAGTAGGAAAGTAGCTTGTTGAAGGAAAATTCCACCATCTATTTTATGCAAAGGTAACTGAACTTTGTACTATATTGCTATATTAATAAAATAATATTAGTACACGAGAATAAAAATGTGATTCCAATCTTAATTCTAATTCTAATGAATGTGCAGCTGTGAAGGCCTCCACACATGAACAGTAAAATGAGTACAGTCAGGGTTAACCCTTTAAGACCTACCATAGAACCAAGTCCGCCAGAGCTTATATTATATTTTTACATGCTGTGGAGCCATTTTTGGGAGCATTTCAAGTTGCTATACATCAATACAACCATTACAGCCTAGATTTTAATAATATGTATGCATTAAGTGCATAGTAATTACATAAGTCTCAAAAAAGTGCAATAAACTACAAAAAAAGTGAAAATTGTTTTTGTTTTTTTAACATATATTTCTAGTTAGAGAAATTTAAGAGGCTTATCCCTCAAAACTGTAAATACAAAAAAGTTGCACAAAATAGTTTCCCACCACAGGAAATTTATTTTGAGTGTCTTCATAGTTTTATTTTTGAAATACACCATTTTTTATATACCGCAGGAAAAACGAAAATAAATATTATAATGCAAATTTGCAAAAAAGCAGCATATGCATCAAAATAAACTATTTCCAGCAGTGCAATATGAGTCCTAAGCATCCCAGAAACGACACAGAAAGTCATAAAGTCAAACATAACTTTTAAAAACACCAGTATAGGCTCATTGAGGCCCTGATGGTAAAAAACTACATTTCCGTGAAAATGATGTCACTTCCGGTTTCAGGCAGGTCATGGCGGACATGCGAAAGTTCACGCTGACAACTGTCACTACCCGATCCGTACCGGAAACCCGATCGGTACCCCGCATGCGCAAATCTTACGTCACTTCCTCTCTTTGCCAACATTGCGACATTCAATATATTTGAATGATACGGTTAGCGCCCAGTTAGCTCCTAGCATTTCTCAACAGCTCTGCGTCCTTTTCGACTGCCCGGGACATTTAAACAATGGATAATCCGTATACAAACAAATTCATGCTTTTCTCCTCAACAGAGAGCATCCCCCGATTGAACAACAGCGCCGTAAAATAAGAAGAATTGCGCCTAATTACTGACTTAATAATATTGATTTAGCAATGTGTCACGTGAAGATTCATCAGCCAGATTAAGTGTTTACTGACAATTGACAGTGATAGCAGACATCATCATCACTATTTCAGTCAATCCTCTCCTCACAGACAAGCATAAACACACTCGACTATCACTAAATCAAATTTAACACACGTTTGTAATGACGCCAATTCATTTTACAAGGGGTTCATTCGCTCGGTCAGCAGGTGGCAGTATCCTCGTACACTGGGGAGTACACTGCCATTAAACAAACAGAAGAAGAAGAAAACATCTGCACATGCGCGGTACGGATCGGGTAGACCCGATTTGTACGGTCCGACTTTGCACATACGCAGTAAGGATCGGGGAGTCCCGATCCGTAACTATCTTTTTATTTTTCGTTTTTGTCTACATTGTACTGAAATGCTTCATTATTGCAAACATTTTAAGATATACTTATTATTCTTAACATCTTAACCGATACTCTGCCCCATAACTATCGTAAAACGCTACGACCGGAAGTAGACACCTTTCGCGCATGCGGGGTACCGATCGGGTTTTCGGTACGGATCGGGTAGTGACACTGACATCTTATCCAATGTAGGAAGTGTTATGAACAGCTGATCGGATCAGCAAAGCGTGTTTCTGGAATATTATGTTTTTGTTGCTGCAAGCGCTTTTTATGCAGTTTTTGCAAAGCTATATGTGGAAGGAAACTGTGACCGAGGACAAGCTGATGGCATAAGATGTAAGTACAACTCCTCTGGTTTCATATGCAAAAGAAATTATTGCGCTAGCTTACGTGGTTGCAGAGCTACCGGGATTTAAAAATAGTTTTAAATGGGTTAAAGTGGAATCTGGCATGTGGAAGAACCCCAAGACTGCAGTCCAGTGAACTCAACAAGATGTCAGCAGTTTCACGAGCCATCCTGGCTGATTTCCATTTCGTACACTAACAGTATGAGGTCTTTATACTAGACAGTACTGTTGATATGTTGAGTGAATTAATCTAAGCATCATCATCTTAAATCTAAATGAGTTTACTTCATGATGTAAACCCAGACTGGCCATAAGGTACCACACGAATAAAAATAAAATAAATTCACATTCAATTCACAACAAGCTAACTTTGTTAAATCCCATACAAACTAACCAGTAATTTAACGCAACATTTAAATAACACAAAAAAATGGTTGCACAAAAGCAACCATTGATTTACGCTAAGTATTTATTCATTTAGCCAGCCATTAATTTACTTTACTTTTTACTTTACTTGACCGAACCCTTGAAATTCCTTATAAAGACTGTTCAGCATTTTGAACATCAACTAGCGGTTGTGTCTGTCTGCAGTGGTGTGGCGTGAAGTCGTGTGTTGACTGAAGGATATTGATACTGTTGCAAATGAGTACGTAATCTGATTGTTTTTAGCGCTCATTGGTATCTGAGAAAACCCTAGCAGCAGCTCTACTCTGGAGTCTACTTACTTCTCGTCACTGAGTATTTCCTTTAAAAATTGTTTGGAGAAAGCTTTGTCATGATGTCTGGTATCTTATTCTTTTAGTCAGTACCCACACCTCGTGGTCTTAGGTGACGGTAGATCAACCATTTAATTGATTCTATTGTCTTAAGGCTCATTCTTTTGTTACTCTCCAGCTTCACTTAACTCATTCCCAAACCTCAGACTTGGCAGCTTATTCTGAGCCACTTTGTACTCAGGTGCAGTCTAGACTGAGCGGGACATCATTGCTTGATAAAGCCAGCAGGACCACCTCACCTGGATAACCAGAGGAGTAATCTTCTCAACATGAAAATTTAAATTCTAAAAAGCAAAGTGAGCCACCATCAAATTCAAAGAGTGACTGATATTTTATTGATGATACAATAAACCAAATCTCTGTGAGTTAAAATAATGAAACAGGAAAATATTGTCGTTTTACAGGAATATACAAGGTCTAATTTGCTGGTAAAATTAATATATTAGAAAGGCCCAAATTGGAAAAGACTGTAATGTAACATAATTTAATCCACTGGCCACTAAACTGTATCTAGCCACATTGAGCAGGAATGTGAAGCTTTACCTATGTAACTAAATCCCAGTTAATGCACTGGTACTGTTGACTAAAAGGAGTCTAAACACATCACCATTCTTTCTGGAAGAGATATGATATATAACACTCTTTCTGTGGGTTATACATCCGTCCCCAACCTTGATAATAGTGAGTTTGATCCTCGTTATGAAAGCAGATGATTATGCATATGGAGCACTGTGAAATTAGCTTCTATTGTTTGATTCTTGCATTTCTCTTTTAAAGTGTGAACTGGCTCGGTGATACGACCAAAAAAAAAATAAAACTCATGCTAATCCTTACATCCCTCTCTGCCTGCCTCCACCCGTTCCCTTTCTCCCTCTGTCTCTCTTGCTGGATTTCCTCTGTTTTTTTGTCTTGCTGTGGGGGAGACAAAGGGAACAAAAGAATGAGTGGAGACAGTAAGCTTCCCGTCCACTATAGTGGAGTGGTGGAGTGGAGCTCTCAATAGAATGCTGGGCAGACTGGATGGACTGGTGCTATGAGAACTAGGCCAGAGGACTGTTGATAGTACCCCAGAGTTGAGAATCAGAACTGGATTAAATGAAGGATTACTAGAAAAAAAAGAGTGAAAAGAAAAATATATATTGCTGAAAGATTAAAGCACGGTTTGTCTACCTTTTAATATTTGCACAACTATCAAAAAGTAAGTTTTAATTCAGCTAAAAAAATAAAAATAAACAGGAAACTGTATCCATCAAATGTACACCTAAGAATCATATAATCATACTATGGGTTCATGCCACTTATTGTTCTTGTCCACATTAATGAAATTCAAACCAAATGGCCTTCTTAATGTATCCTGATCATACTGAATTACCAATATTTGTTTTGTAGGAACATCTGTAGCTGGTCACAAATGTCTTTTTCTGCAGCAGGAGTTGTACTTTCAACATCCCCAAGCATACAAGGGTCCACTAGAGTCCAAGTAACATAAATATTGTCATCAGAGAGTGTTCATAAGGCTCTGTGTATCCTCCGAAGAGACCAACTGTAAATACATTCTCCAAGTGGAATAAAAAGTAGTAGCATGTGTGTGTAGTGCCCACAGTTGTCCACAAGGATGATATTATTCTGTTTTTTTTTTTTTAATAAATAAATACAGCTCATCATTTTGATATTTTAGTTATTTAACGTATAGACTCATGCAAAGTCTTGTCAGTCTCGTGCATTTTTTAGAACTTGTCTGTAGATGACACCACGGTCTAAATCCTACTTAACTTGGATTTTTTTGAGTGATTTTCCAGCATGCAAAGAAAAAGAAGTCAATGGAGGAATCATCAGATTGATGATAAAAAATAAAGCTCAAACTCTACAGCCCTGAACTTAAAATGTCCAAGAATGCAAATGTCTACTTTAATTGCATTGAAGATTAAACAGTTTTTATGCTTGGTGATTTCACTATGAGTAAGTGCAGTGTAGCTGACTCCCTGCATGCTCTATCCAGGCAGCACTGTCGCCAAACTGACTATTTCCAGTAGCCAGAATGCATTCGAACTGGAATGCACTGCGTGTAAGGACTGCGTGTATTCTGATCATGACCCCAGATGTTGACTTCTAACTCACTGTTTCAACTGCAGCAATTTACTCTGTGTTTAGAAAGTCAAAAAGTGATGAGTCCTTGCAAAGATCAGGAGAACTGGCATAATCTCTCCATCCATTTTCCTCCACTTATCCAATCGACGGCCGTGAATCTTACCCTATCAGCTTGGCTAGGCTCTAGTTAAAAAGTGGGTTTCACCATGGACAGGCTAATTAAAAGTATTTCACTTCATAGTATCAATGCACTAAGGCTTTTCTTTTTGGTGTTTTCGTGATCTACCTGTGCCTGCGTAGATATTTTCTAGGTGCACTGGCTTTCTTTAGCAGTCCAAATTAAGCAGGTTAAGTTGACAGATGATCCTAAATTAGTATTATTGTTTGTTTGGACTGTTGAGCAGCTACAACCCTTTATGTGACAAGAACCGCACAACTTTCCTGTCCCAAAACTTCAGCAACTTGTCCCTTCAGTACTCTAATGTCTACAGACTGTTGTTAAAAGAAGAGACAATGCTATGCTGTGGTAAACATGGCCATGTACACACTTTTGGGAAACACTGAAAACATTTGTTTTCTGTGTCTATTGTGAATAAAATGTTGGTTTATGAGGTTTGCAAACTTGTTTTTACATTTTACACAGTGTCCCAACTTCTTGTAATTTGTATTGTATTAAGAACATACACTTTTGAAGCTCAGAATGGACACTTATATATATATATGCTTTTGCAACACACATTTACTGTAAAAATGATTTTTTTTAACATAGGAAAAACACCCAAAACAACTGCTTACCCTGTCCACCACTAACAGTGCTTTCTGATAACTACTAGATGTTCCATGACAATCAGTATAACATGGAAACAGGGATACCGCTAATTAATTAATGGTCACCGCTAATTAACTCAAAGCAGATGAACCTTTTTATTCAAAACTGCTAAGGATGGAGAAAAAGGAAAGAAAATAAAACCAATCAATTAAAAAAAAACATGCAGTTGTTCTTTGAACGTTAATCACCATTAATTTAAAGAAAGCTACGCTTGTTTTGTGATTTGGCTTCAACATTTTGCGGTCACATTCATCATCCTGTTCTGTTAGTCCAAAAACAACTGATTGTTTAACTTCACGAGCAAAATAGACAGATGCAGAAACTGTTGTATGACAGTTATTTTCAAAGGGTTTCTATAATAATGAATGGTTTTGCTTAGAGTGCACGTCCACTCTCGATAGAACATGAAATCCAGGCAGCAGCTCAGCAGTCTAACCACATTCGGTTTTGCTACATCCACAAAAAAAGAAGCAATAAAGGAAAAAGGAAGGAAGGGAGGCTATAAAGGAAGAGAGAAAGACAAAGTGTCAAGGTGAAGTGGAGCTTGAAATTTCTGTTATGATATTCTATAAAAGGAACACAAAACCCTTGTAATTACATGATTATGCACACGCTCAGCTGATACAATGTCTTTAGAATTTGACCCATTTTTAAACAACTGACTAACATGAGAGGAAGACGGCTGGGATAAAGTTTAGTGGTGATATGTTTACAATAAATGGATGGCTGTTGTGTCTGTGTGTGTGAGCAAGAGGTAATCGTGCATGCCCTGTTGAGGTTTTTGTGACACAGGAAGTGGTGATGTAATAGTATACAATCCCAGAGCTTTTTCGCACACTCACTGTCTCCCACTGTCTGTGTCTCCCACACTCTGATGTATTTGCCCCTCGGCCACAGTGATGTTCCAAGTCCCACAATCATCTGAGAGCAGTGGTTACGGTCGCGGTCTTTTAGCTCTCTGGTTGAGACAAACATACACGCAACAACACAGAAGAAGCTGTGCAGGCCTGGGGAACTTTAATCTCCTTAAATGCAAAAGTGATTTCAGAAGGGTCCACACATGTGTCACTGACCCTGAAAGACAATCCCTGTTTTTGTAAGAATCTTTTAAATCTTAGCCTCATAGGTTTTAAGTGTCAACTAAAGAAAAGTACCAATTGTGTAATCACTGGTTTTGTGTGTGCAGGCAGCACGGTGGCACGGTGGTTAGCACTGTTGCTGCACAGCAAGAAGGTCCTGAGTTCAATTCCACCATCAGGCCGGGGTCTTCCTGTGTGGAGTTTGCATGTTCTCCCCGTGTTTGTGTGGGTTCCCTCGGGGTACTCCGGCTTCCTCCCGCTGTCCAAAGACATGCAGCGAATGGTTGTCTGTCCCTGTGTGTTGGCCCTGCGATAGACTGGCGACCTGTCCAGGGTGTACCCCGCCTCTCGCCCTATGACAGCTGGGCTCCAGCACCCCCCGCGACCCTGAAAAGGATAAGCGGAAGCGAATGGATGGATGGTTTTATGTGCTTGTTTTCAAGAAAGATGCCTATTATGCAAAATCTTGATGCTATTTTTGAGTATAATCCAGTAAATCCAGTGTCAAATTACTTTAGCCGATGGCTCACCTGATACCTTTCTATAAATTCAATCTTTTTTTTATTTGTTATTTAGCTAGACTAGCTGTTTAGCCTGTTGTGTCTGACTTAATCAATGTCATATCTTTTGTCACTGATGCCTTCTGGCTCGGTCCTGAAAGTCTGGGTCCCGCTTTCCCCACGTTTCACATGGAAGGGCAGACACATCCCAGAACAAACCAGCAAATATAAAGCTCTACACCTTGAAATAACAATCTTTTCTTAATTTTTTTTAAAATAAAAGACGAAATCTCTGTGGCAGTTTCTTTGATCTTTTGTTCCGAGAAAGAGATTTACTATCCATGCTGTTCGATGCTATATTTTGTGGAAATTAACACAAATGAAACAGTTGGATTTAAAATCAGTGGAAAAATGATCAGTGCTTGTCCGACTCTTTTTCCGGTTATTATTACTATTTTTGTTTCTTTCTTTTGGTTTACAAATGTTCAAACGGCCAGTAAGGTCCGTTGAACACATTATAAATAATATAAAATTATATGGTATGCAAATATAATATTAAAAGGAACTTGTGTTTACTTTACAGGAACACCCAATAGAAATGGACTGGTACTTTAGACTACAATTCATGTTTAGCCATATATTTGTATAGCATTTAATTCCATGCACCTTAAATCCAGAGCAAAATTAGAATCACCAATTCAACCAGTATGCATGTCTTTGGATTGCGGGAAGAAGCTGGAGTACCCAAAGAGAACCAACAGGAATGCTGAAAACATGTAAATGCCACACAGAATGGCCTCGAGACCAAACCCAAAGCCTTCATGCTGCCATCTGAATATTCAGTGCCTCTATCCCACAGAGACAGTCTTCATTTAATCTGGAAGCTACTGATCATACCTCATACCTCACAGCAGCATACAGTGTGTGTCCTGCATTTTAAGAAGCTGAAAGCAATCACACACATCCTTACTCAGTCTTCATACAGTAACTTACCACCAAATTTTTATTGGATTGAAATTGCACAAATATGCTAATAAAGTGAAGGACTCCCCTCGTGTGTATGTATGAGTGTGTGTGCGGGGAGGAGGGCATCGCTTTGGTTTATCTTACAGCCACACTATTTAAGCTCCTGCAAATGGGGGTGCAGGGTTACTGTGTGTGTGTGTGTGTGTAGAGGGTAGAGGGAGTAGCTTTCAGTACCAAGGGGAAATGGTACTGTGATTTCAGACCAAATTAAGCCACATCAAACAGGCCAGATCAAAGAGTATACAGGCCTTACTGTCTGTGCCAGGCTGACATCACGACAGGATACCCCACCCCCCAGAAACACACAAAAACATCCACTTCCTCCTTCTTTCCTTCACTTTCATTTTTTCATTATCCCCTCCATTTCCTCGAGTTTCTATTTTACACTGGCAGCTTTCTCATATTTCACTGTTCCTGTAAAGACATTTTTGACCTCATGCTGATATAAATACACCCGCCAACCCCCGGCACGCACAATTTGCAAGCATTTAACAGGGTTATAGGTTAACCTGGATCAAGTATAATGTAATATGTGCTGGGGGTGTGTGATAGAGGAATCATCGAGCCTTAAGAAGTGCTAGGAGGATGGGGGAGTAGCATCCATTAAGACACCGTTTCAGCTTTGAATTGTGTTAACGATCTTGGCTGTTCTAGTCAGACCCTTTGATGCTGCCTGATGCCAGTGGCTGTCAGGTCTTCTCTATATGTGTGTGTGCGCATTTGTGTGTGTCTGTGTGTTGCATAGATGGATTAGATGGCTGCATGAGGAGGAGAGGGGGTTGATGATGAAGGACGGGGTGAAGCGGGGGTGAAAAAGGGATTGGGGGATGCAGAGTACCAATGGAGGAGAGAATGGAATTGGTGTGTGTGTGAGTGAGTGTACATGTTTAGACATCTTTGTGAGGACAGAAAAATATAATGCTACTATACTTGTGGGGACAAAATGCCGTCCGCACGAGTTTGAAGGCATTTTTCAGGCTCAAAATGCAGTTTTAGTATCAAGGTTACAATTAGGTTATGGTTAGGTTTAGGCTGAGGGTTAGGATTCAGATTAGGCATTCATTTTTGATGGCAAGGGTTAGGGTAAACAGCCAGCGAAAGCATTATGTCAATGAGATGTCCTCACTAAAATCAAATTCAAATCAAATTCAAATTCAAATTTTATTTGTCACATACACAGTCATACACAGTACGATATGCAGTGAAATGCTTAGACAACTGCTCGTGACCTAAAGAAAAAAAAGAAAAGGCTATGAATAAGAGAGGAAATAAATATGAAAATTAAAAAGGGTAAATTTAACTAGGAAGGAATAAAATAAAATAAAATATAAAAAATAAAGTTAAAAATGAAATAACTGTACAACACAAATTAGAATGAGGGGTGAATTTAACTGGGAAAGAATAAGATAAAATATATAAATTAAAGTTGAAAATAAAATAACTGTACAACAAAATACACAAAACAGAATAGAAATATATAAGAATGTATGAGAAATATAAATATATATATACACAATAACAGCAGCTGTACAAGTATTAACTGGAAATGAAGAATATAACGTCCAGTGTTGTGCAATCCACATTATATAGTGTCTTGTGCAGTGCAAATATGCTTAAAGTGATTTAAGTGATGAAGTGTAAACAATGTCCAGAGTGTCCAGTGTGTGTAAGAACTATATGTGTGGGTCAGTACTGTGTGGTGGTGTGATTGAGAGACCGTATCGCCTGCGGGAAGAAGTTCCTCCTCAGTCTCTCTGTGTTGGTCTTCAGGGAGCGGAATCGCTTTCCTGACCTCAACAGAGAGAGGCCAGGAAAGATATGGAAACGTATGTGTGTGTGTGTCTTTATGGTTTAAACTTGAAAAATGTAGAGTTAAAGGACATCAAAGCATATGAAATGAAAAAGTCTGCAGTGAATTTACAACAAAGACACTTTTCTGTTATCAGAATATTTGTTTATTTTTAATTCATATTGAACATTATTGGTATCAATTTAAACACATGCATCGGCAGAAACATATATAAGCAAAATACAATGCAAAGTCTCAAAAGTAAAACTTTTTTTATTCTTCAAAAGCAACTCTTCATGTTAGGATATTATTACTGCATCATTATCTTCCCACTTTGTGTATCTTTTTTCTTCTGGCATCCTTTTTAACACGTGTATTTTGGTTTGGTAACACATATATGCAGTAACCTTTTATCATTAAATGATATTTTTCCATTTTAATGTGGATCCCTTTCTTTGTGTTGTCAGTGCTCCTATCCTGTGTGGGAGGACTTCAGCGCCAAGGCCACCAAGCTGCATTCCCAACTCCGGTATGCTCCACTGCACAACACACCACTGCACAGTCAACAGCTTTTGAATTATGAAAATATTAAGAGAATATTTAATGCCAGTTTCAAAACAAGACAGATTAAAGTCGAGAGAATTTGGGATTTTTTTTTTATTTTGCCTTCATTTAAAGGCATAGACTAAATATGAGAATGCAGTAGCCTGAAAAGTGGGCCTAATATAGGACATTAAACCAGTTAATATGGGAGTGGATAACTGGGTGTTACAGTTTTAACACACTCTGAGCTTTCTTGTAGGACAGTCCTAGCAAAAACTGTGGAAAGGTATATGAGTCCCACATCGCAGACATGACTTTTCCACTTGTTTTTGTTTGCAATGCTCCTTCAAAATATTCACATTCTGTTTTTTCAGACATGCCCACTGTCGCATCCAAAAGATGAATCAGAAATGACAATGAATGCAATTAAAGTGTTCATCTATTTGATATTTTAGTTGTTAAAATGTTTTTATTAGTGAGTCACTTAAATCCAAACCTCACCTAAAACGAGTTGAGGAAGTTAAGGCTTTAAAACTGACACAGCAGCAGGTATTGTTGGTACAGCTCCATTTTTATATACAGTTTTAAATATAGTCTATGTATAGATTCCTTAATACCATAATATCCTAATATCATGTGAAGTCAGGCTGAAGTTTTGTCAAAATGCTTTTCTCTGTCCATAGAACCACTGTGTTGGCTGCCGTGGCCTTCCTCGATGCCTTTCAGAAGGTGGCAGACATGGCTACCAACACCAGAGGTAGGATAACAACGTGTGTGTGCGGGTTTGTAAGAAAGAAACAGCGACTTGCTCAGAGAGCCGTAAGCTCTGTGTCTTCTGTTGTTGCTTTTCTGAAATGCCCTCCACATTGCAGAACTATCAAGAGTATTATTATGTTGTTGAGATATTATCAACCAGCCTTCTAAAGAGCCATCTTACTCATGAAAGTGTTTCCAGTGTCCTCGAGGTAAACTTTGTCCCAAACTTCAAAACAAGTTTACTGCTGTTTACAGAGACAGAAACATGATGGAAGTACCTCAGAGAGGTCAATCAAATCTATTTTTGTAGCAGGATGCATTTTATCAGGCATCCCAATGCAACGGGAAACACCTTTTAAACACTGAGACAACAGGGGACAAAAAACACGTGCATCAGAATTTTATTGCTGGGAAAGAAAAGAAATGGAAAGTATTGGTTATTATTTTTATTCCATGGAGTCTTTTTGAGACACACAAAAATAGTCCTTAATTCTTTCTTGTCAAAGTACTGTAAGAGTTTTTGAGTTATTGAGAAAGTTCTCACAGAGGTAATGTTTGAACATGAGCAACCTGCAGAATAGTTACAGTCCCCAGTACTCCAACTACTGTACCAGAGGAATAAATAATATTTTTTCCGTATTTTCATATTGGTCATGGTGAATACTAGGGATGCAACGATACCAATTTTTTCAAACCGATACGATACCGATACTTGGATCTGAGTACTTGCCGATACAGAGTACAAAAACCGATACTTCTACCACACACACACACACAAATGCAATGAATTGGAAGACAGATTTTATTTTATTCTCTGCCGATAAAAAATAAAATCTTAATTAAAATGACCACAAAAAAAATTCAAGTGAAAAATAAGCACTTCTGTTAAATTATTGCAGAGTCTCCACATTGTAATTTAACAAAATATCACTGAACTATTGGCACTGTCTCGAGCTTTCAGAATAATAAATAAACACTTCTGTTTATTTATTATATTTCATATCGCAGCTCGAGTATGCTGAGAAGACGGTGCAATCCTATGTTTTTCACGACCGGCAGTGGCTGGTCATCCAGAGCGATAAAATGAGTCGAGCCTCTGTTATTTTAACTGCCCGTGGATTTTCTCTTGACATTTTTCATCGCTTTTCCAAAACCCGAGTTAAAGTTGGCTGTTCCGGTCCACACTGCTGACATTTTGTTTAGCCTAGCTACAGCAGCCTCCAGTTTCTCTTTTTTATCTGGAGCCGCCAGTCTCACTCGTCTAACCCTGTGCCTGTTTAGCGTGGGATGTCCCCCTAGTGGCCAATCTAAAAAACTACAACAGAAATGACAAGCCACCCTCTGATTAATGAAATAAGTTGGTATCGGTTCATGGTATCGGTTAACTTTTACGAGTATGAGTACACACACATTTTACAGTATCGTCCCCAATACCCGATACCAGTATCGGTATCGGTGCATCCCTAGTGAATACACATAAAAGCCAGCATCAAGCGTCAGCATCAGTAAACCAACATGTTAATGCTGATTGGTGAGCGAGTAAAGTGTGAGTAATGCCAAATGCAGGGTGCAGAAAAACAGACCAAAATGACGAAAACTCATATCTATAAATGAAAGTGATAAGTTGTTTTTGCGTCAAATGAATCAAATCGGTCATGTAATAGGTGTGAAATCTTCATAATTCATGAATGACACAACAGTAAGCTCAGTGTGAAGTAGAACGTAGCTCCAGAAATATAGCCTCAGATTGTTTTTGTACCTAATGATTCTGGAAGGTGTAGCAAAAACATTTATTTTAGGGTGAGAAATGCGTGTAAAGCTCACTGGGTGATTGTTGCTGACAGAGGTGCAGAATGATAGTGAGGGAAGTTCTCAATTTATGTAGCAAATAAACAGCTTGAATTGTGTGCAGTGCGACTACTGCACTTTAAACTTCATCTAATTGTCATTTTTTGCTACAATTCCATGGATCATGTTTCATAAGAAGAGCTTACAAAAAATGTGCACATTATACACAGCCGGTAAAACCTGTGGGTAATGTGCCAAACAAGTATAACTTTAAACAGCTCTTTGGTTGCTTTCTAGCAAGGTGATTCACATCTTAAATTCCTAAAATGCCCATGATTAATGTTGTTACTTTTTTTTTCTGCATGGTACTCAGCCAAAAATTCAACAGAGTTTATAGACTCATGGGCTATGGATTGTTTTCTTGTGTGTTTGGCTTGACACTCTTGACACACTTGATATTCTGTGCGTAGGCTTAAAGCTTGGCGCAAGTTTTAAGAGAGTGTGGGATGAGAGCTAAGAAGGTCAGACAAACATTCTCCGCCCACCGGCAACCACGTGAATAGTACGGTACCACTGAGGAAAGTGAGGAAGATGACCGAGACCGTAATACAGGGAATTTCTCCATCCATGTAGCTTATTAGGTGCAGCTGTAGACAGTGTATGTGGTGTGTGTCTGCAGCCCCAGGTGGGCTCCTATAGCAGAGGATACAGGAAGATCATGCTGCTTTTACAGGCCAGACAGGAAGTCACCATGCTTTGTCAGCTCATTATACGTGCCACACACACACACACACACACACACACAGAAATATAACATAAATGGTCCTGTCACAAAGATCCAGACTGTTCATCAGAGGCTCTTTCTACTTTCTATACCGATGAGTCATTCCTGTTAGAGTCCATTTGTCAGACTGCGATACAGATGCGTCTCTTTCTCAGTGTGTGATGTTCTATAATAGATTTGTTAAATGGATGCAGGCAGGAGACGGCACCAATAATGATGCTCTCTGTCTCAGTGCCACTTGCTATATCAATGTGCTACTTATTACAGTGTGTATGAATCAAGCCCAAAGGGTACTGATGATCCTGTGCTCTGCTCTAGTACTGACAGTCCCATTTGCAAGGCTGGATTGGGAATGTTTTCATTACGGCTGTCAAACAAATTTTAAATGAACTGAAACGCTGCAAAATGTTATGCTGGGTTCAAGTGAAAAAAAAAAAAACAGGCTCCCATTATTAATGGAATATTTCTCAAAGTCTTGACAGCTAATGATTCATGTTATCGTTCACCAACTTGTGAAACTTGCCGTGAACTATTTTAGTTCTTAAAAACAAAAGAAAGAAAAGGCTTATGTGGCAGTTCATTTCAAAAACAAGTTGAAATTGTCATGCGACAGCGTGCAGGACTCTCTACCCAGACCAGCACAATGCGGCTGATACATTTACAGCTTAATGAAGCCTCCAGTTGAGGACTTGTGAGATGTCAAACCAGGAACTCTGTTCAGATTTGTATCAGGGTTTCCTGATTTTCTTTCTATTCAGATCAAATTTACTTAATTTTTCTGTGACTGGAGTTGTACACACAGTTGTTCACTGGCCGTTTCTGCCTGTAGTTGAAGGCTGAGACTCAGCGGCCTTCTTTAATTAACAAAAGGGTTTTCTGCTGAGTCAGCACGGTTTAAAACGTTTTCTTTTTATTATTATTATCTCTTTTATTGGGACAGCTGTTAAACATAACAGTAGTTTGCCTTTTTACACTTTCTTTGCTGTCACATTTAGAATTAGAATAGAATAGAATTCAACTTTATTGTCATTGCACATGCACAGGTACAGGGCAACGAAATGCAGTTTGCATCCATCCAGAAGTGCTTTAGTGATATAGATATATTACAATATATATTAGCAATAATATAGATATGTAAGTATGTTACAGAAATGGGTCTATTATGGTATGTTATAATGTACACGGTATGAAGTATGTTATGAATATTCTATAACTTTAAGTATGTACAGGCTGTAGTGAGTACAAGCTATGTACAGGCTATGAACAGGATATAAATATGAAATAAAAAAAAAATTAAAAAAAAAAAACAAAACAAAAAAAAACAACTTTTAACTTATAATTGAAAAATAAAGAAGACAGAAAAAGAAGAGAAAAGAAAAGAAGAAGAAAAAAACAAACAAAAAACAAACAAACTAGGGTTAGGAGGTAGCAGGGCAGGTAGGTTTACGTGGTACTCAGGGTTGTAACATCATATACAAAATCACACCTCATATGCTTAACATAGTCTGTCCATTTAGACCATATTCCGTAGAAGGAATCCCTCTGAAGTTTAAGAGAAAATGACACAAATTCCATCATATAGATCTCTTCTACAGAATGTATCCAGTCTTCTATCGTTGGTGGTTCAGGCTTAAGCCATCTTCTCGTAAGAGGCTTTTTACTTGCGGCCAGAAGGATATACAGGAGTCTTCTGTCGTTGGAATTCAGTTTATCCACTGGTACATTGCACAAAAATATGGTCTCAAAAGTTGAAGGAAAAACAAAACGTTTTCTAATGATGAATTAGCCTTTAAATATTCCATCAGGGAACACGTTGTGCCACTGAAACACACAACTCTGTACATTTTTCTACGCAGTCCCTCATAAAAGATTTCTGATTAATGATCAATTGATTCTCATCTTTCTCCCAAAAACAGGGACGTTTCAAAATGTCCCCAAACCCTTCACCGCTGCTGTACATGCCTCTCAGAGAAGGATCCCCAACTTATCTAACTAATGAAGCTGACATGTATTATTCAAAAGTATTTTATTATTTGTACTGACATGTTATTTGCTGTATGTTTCTCTCAAGATTAACCCTTTACAGACAAGTCATTTCTAGTGTTATTAGAGGATATTTTATATACTTTTTATTTAATTTTACATTTTTTATGTTGTAAATCAAGGTCGGTCAAGGTGATCAAACTGACCAAAATCACTTCTTTCACTATTTGTTTGACCTGCTGATTGGTAAAATACAAAGAGTTCACTCTCTGTGATTTAGCCTGGTCACAAACGTGTCCACTATCGTTTGCGTTCAGTGTGTATAGCTAATGTTAGCATGCTAACACTAGAAGCATGGGATAGCTATTAAATATCTGTGTGCTACAGAGTCTGCTCACACTAGCATCTAGCTGAAACCTCTATGAGTAAATAATATGTCTGGACACAGTCTGCTGTTAATACCTGATAAAAGTAAATAACTAAAAAGTATGTATTTTGGTAGATAGTGTCATGGTTGGCTGTGTGGCAAGCAGGAGTGGTGGATCCAAAATGCAGGACTCAGACACAGAAGTACAACTTAAAGCGCAGCTTTATTGCTGGGAAAAACCTCTTACTAAACCAAACTCACCAAAAGACAAACAAAAACGCTGGTGGACTAAAACACTGTAGCAGAAATACTGAACTGGAGCTGGAGACAAAACACTGGAAACACGGAGGCAAAACACACAGCTTGTTGAGGGTACGACGCGACACTGACTCAGAGAAACACAGGGTTTAAATACACTGGGAAGTAACGAGGGGAATGAGACACAGAAGGAGAGCACAGCTGGGGGAAATAAGAACTGACGAGACAAGGAAGCGTAATCTGAACACATTCACATAAGACACGGACCTTCAAAGTAAAACAGGAAGTATGACACAGAGACACGAACTTGACACGGTGGAGACAGCAATTAAGAAACACAGAGACATAACCAGTAAGGCAGAGGACTTGATGAACCAAAAGACACAGAGGGAAACTCAAACATGCAGACACAGACTCACACACAAGTACAATAATACAAAAATCACAAAGAACTAAAAACGCTGGGTCAGGAGACCCAGGACCCTGACAGATAGTCTATATTTTCTTTCTTGTTAGGGGTAAGATGAGGATTTGGAGAGGAAGACTAACACAAAAATGTGTGCATCTGTAAATGCTAACAGGGTGGCTTTAAAACAAAGCCACGCTCTATTTTTATATGTAAGTGGGAAAAGTCACAAACGCCAGGTAATGATTTTTTCAGTCTCGATCTATGTTTTCTCCTGGGGTCATCTATATTCATTATTTTCTCCTAACAAAATTAAAAGTGGCCACATTAGGTAAGATAAACAGTTTTCTTAGGTTTTGTCATTGTGTGTGTGTGTGTGTGTGTGACATTTAACAAGTGGGTGAAATCCAGCAGTAGGAAGTGAACAATTATTTGTGAATTCCCTGGTGTGGGATGAATGGGAGTGCACTTTCAGATGTGCTCTCCACCCCTGTCTTATAGCCCAAACATTCACTTTCCTCAGCGCCCCTGAGGGAAAACTGTGTTTTACATGTGAGTGTGTTTGTGTGTGTGTTTATACAAAGAGATTAACTGAAGGTTTTCCCAGCAAAGCCTATTCCTTTTGTTGTTTTGGCTTTTGTTTAAGTTACAGAGTGGGCTTTTGTAGTGTTTTTTTCTTAGTTCACTGGCAAACTCAAAACTTCGAGTGGGTAACGTGGGCTCAAAGCTTTAATGCTGGAAAATATATAAAGATATTTTTCAGATGATGGAAACTATCCACAGTAACAGTTTCTACTGTCAATAATATCTGTATAAAATTGTTGATATGCAGATTCACACCCGTTTGTTTGAATTCTTGCCCACTTCTGTCACCACCCTCATATAAAGATGCAAATACAGCGATAATATTTCATGTTTCTTTTTGCAGCATGACATGAGAATTTGACGACTTGTAGACTATTTGCATTATATAGTTGTTTATTTTATTTAACCTCTTGAAGAGATCTGGGCTGTGGCTGGAATATTCTATTTATATCATGTGTGGCAAACTTAATATTTTGTTCCATAGCGTTTATTACAGCCATTACAGCCACCTCTTTCATTTCCTGACAGAGGTGGCTGTAAATGAGACAGGATGTCATGATAATCGTAAGTCCCAAAAAAGCCTTTTGTGACTTGTCATTATGTATGAGATTTGTTGTTTTTACTCGTGTGGTTTATTCATGCAATATTGATGATGATGAAGATGATGATGTTAATGATGCTGATGATGCTGAGGCATCTCTATCCACACACACCCTCCCTCATATCTGTCCTCTCTCTGCAATCACAGCAGTAAAACCTGGGTCAGTCCCAGGACTCTCACTATGCATATTTGGCACTGTGTGCAGCAATAAAGTGCCCCTGTGTGTACGTGTGTGTGTGTGTGTGTGTGTGTGTGTGTGTGTGTATCAGAGAGAGAGAGGGAAAAAGAGAGGAAGATGATGATCTGATGGTACAGAATGCCTGGTGGTTTTATTGCCAGGCTCCCTGCCTGCACCCAGATACGTAATGAATATCATAAATCTTTTTAATGCACACCAACACTTGTGTGCACACAATCGTGCATATGCCAAGAGCCAAATTTCTCTGTTATTCTTCCGACTTGTACAGTTGCAGTTGGTGGATAAATGAAGGGATTGTGATTTACAATATGTATGATTGGATTTCAAAATACAATATGCCCACAGAATGCAAAAAGTTTTGCACTCTATATATAGAGAGCCCGTTCTCACTCCCGAGACGTAACATGGCGACGTTTTGTCACGTCCCGCGGCGTTCCTGATGAACGCAAAAGGTTCTTATGGTACGCGGCGGGTTATGGCTGAAATCCAGTGCAATGACGCTCCCGCGGTAATAGACGTTCCAGCCCTGTATTGCAGCCCTAAACCTAACCTTATCCCTAGCCCTAACCATAACCTTTTTCCTGATCTTAACCAGGACTTTAATGATGTTAAATAGCGTGTTTCTAAACGATTTGAAGAAAAAGAGCGAACATGTGTAGATTGAGTCCATACGGTTCTCATATTTCCTCATTTTTCCGAGGTCGTCATTTAGGAACGTGGTGGGTAGCTGAAAACGTAATATGTTGACGATTTGTCACCTAGCGTAAAATGTTACGCTGTGGGAGTGAGAACGTGTTGATACAGAATATGAACAACAGTGTGTGCAAACAGCAATTTTCATTGTGTTTATATTGAGCAGTAGCATGTGTCCTATCTCCTGCATATCCATCCAGCACTCGGGTGATACCCTTGCCTAAACCACATAGAATTATTCCAAAAGTGAGAACATGGTTAATGGAGTGTGAGAAAGAACACCTTCAAACAATGTCCTGATATAATCAACTTGTGTTCTGGGAATACAAACACACCGAGAAAATCCAAATAAGCTTACGGTTCTCCTGAAGTTTGTGCACTTTGATGTCTATTATATCGCTGTTCAGTGACTGAAGTCATCAGACAAACCTAAGCACTGTAAACTTTATGGAAACAGAAGAACCTTGGTTGCATGTGTTGGCTCTCAGTTGGTGTAAAACATCATCCAGTGTGGATTGAATGCATACAGTGGCATTACACTGGAACTTTATATTTTCATGATTTTCTAAAATAAATACGAAAGGAGAGTTTTTCTGCTAAATGACAAATAAGCAGAAACAAAAGTCAGGTTTATCACAACTGCAGATGGTCGAGAGGAGAGAAAACGTGCTGGAAAACTAATTTCTAATGTGTTTATCTGTGTCAGTAAATCCAGAGGAAGTGAGCTGGAGGTCAGGAAGTAATGAAGTTTATGGGAAATGTGGCCTTGATTTTCAGAAAGACTAGCACTATATACCAACAATATGACATGGAGGCTGCCAATTATCCTGGCTGTGGTCTTACATGTTTACAGTAATTTTAACAAGGTAAGGTTTTTAATTGGCGCAGGGTTTATTGGTGTTTAAAAAGTGCTACACACAGCACATTTAAAAGGGGACAAAAAGAAGAAGAACGCATGTGCTGCAAATAAAGAATCTTAGATTCAAAGCACAGTGATGCAGTGTGAAGAAATGAAAGATAATTGGTTAATGAAATGATAGAAACAGTAAAGGGTTGTTCTGACCTCAGAGCAATGGAGTTATCACTGCATGAAAACACAGAGGTCCATGCTTGAGAGAGTCGAGTATAGAAAGCAATAAAGGCAGAGAATGGACAGAGGGCTGCTCTGGAGACATGTGAGGCGGTCTTCAGTGACAGGCCTGTGCTGTCATTGTAAATATGACCCAGCTCAGCTAAGACAGTGGCCGAACTTCAGCTTTACCCAGCACTGGTTTTATGTACGTGCGCATCACGTGCTGGGCACAGGCCACAAAGTGCCAGAGTGGCTGCTGGCGAGTGCAAGAGAACACGGCTGCTCCTGGACTCCATCACCCTCACAGTCTTTATTGTACTCATGCAAAATCTTATCTTTTGCTATAATCATCATTGTGTATATATTTCATATAAATACATACATGATATAACTTCTGTTATTCTTAAATATGGCAACATGTTGCCATTCAGCAATTAAAGATGACAACTTTCTCCAACACCCTTTACACACAATGTCTAACAATGCAGTGGTGCTCGTTTGTGAAGTAGGCTGCTGGAGATGTGCAGGTAAAAATCATATCATATTGTTTCCTTTGGCACCAATGCAGCTAAAATGTAACCATTACGTGAGGATATCTTAACAATAATTTACATGCAGATGCAATGTTACCACGGTAATTAATCAGGCATTTCGTCTGCTAATGAGTAACTTTTTGTTTTAAGTTGACTATTTATGTTTTCTGTTCTTTACTCTCCTGATGGGATTTACTGAGCTGACTGTCTAAAGAGTCATTCATGTGTGAGGGGGTGGAGATTCATATGTAAGAAACAGGCCTACTGAGACATTTTATTGCAGAAGCGCTATGAATGAAAAACTATGCGCTGCATAATAAAGGGACAGTGTTTATGTCTGTGGGGGTGTGTGGTGATGGTTTTATTGTGGGGGTTAATATTTTTTTATTAATCTCTTAGTAAAAGTATTCAGCACATTCTAGCTGGCAGGGTTCTCCATGCTGATGTCAGTGACGCTCCCTGTGGGGGGGGGAAGAGACGTAACCTGCAGATGTGGGGCCACTTAAGTTAATACAGCTACTCAAACGCACACATGCAACTCAGCAAGAGCGGTTTCCCTTATTCAGCTTGGAGCATGGCACCTCCTCCAAGGACCACCTGCTGTTTAATACAAGTGCACAGAGATAAATCCTCTCCTGACACACACACACACACTTTTACCTCTACATCTGCAGTTCTGACATGCATATATATTAGCTCCTGGCCACGAGTGTAAACATTTGTATATTATACCAGTCATGAGCACACAGACATACACAGTGGAAAGAGTATGTTAGTTGTACTCTGCGCTCCAGATACTTTTGATTTTTCATTTCAGTTGCTCGATATTTTTTTACATTTATAACTCCGGTGCGCGATGCATTCGTGTCTACCCATTTTCTGTCTCTGACTCTGACGTGGACCTACCCTCTCTCTTGAGCCAATCGCAGACAAGTGGGATCACATTTATGAGCTTGGTTGCCAGGCAACAAGGAGGGAGAAAGCAAGCGAGAGAGTGAGTGTGTGAGAAAAAGAGGGACGTGGTGGCAGAGAAAAAATAGCCATGTTGTTGCCAAGAGGAGAGGAGAAATCTGAGAAAGATGCTTTAATTGCCTTTCACGGACAGCATGCCATTCACGGTCAACCGGAGATGCACTGGAGCTGGAAGAGTTCATCGTGCAACCAAAATGTTGGAAGCGAGATTTTGTCCTATACATAACCAGGTTAGCATCAGGTTAAGTCAGCGCTTGTCCTTACCTAAACCCCAGAGTGGTACTTAAAAACGGTGTGACACAAAAGCTAGGTGCAATTTAAGTTTGGCTAAATTAGTATAAATTAGTGCCATTGCTGGGATTTAAAGTATTACTGTGTAAAAGGCAGCATGTAGCTTCTTCATGAAGGCACGGCGAGTAAGGAATAAAACGAGGAAGGGACAGAGAAATAACTGCAATACCTGGAGTTTCGAAAGACACGAGTTTTTACACAAACACAAACACAAAACTAAGCAGGCGTCTTCCACCACTGCTAACTAGTAGAGGTGGGAATCACCATACATCCCACGATACGATATTATCACAATACTTAACGCACGATACGATATTATTGCAATTTTTTAAAATATTTTGCGATATTCAGATTCTGTACATAAAGGTAAACTTTATCAATATTCATTTTCTCTAATATCAAAGTCTCACACTCAGTCTTTCTCTTATTTCAGTTTGATTGTTGACAAACTGAACGGTTTGTATTACAGTCTAGTCCAACTTAACTGAATCAACCATCTGGTACAATTATAGCTATTCTGAACTATGCAGTTTATGAAAACTATGCAGCCCCTTCATCAACTGAAGAATTTGAAAGTAAATTAAAACAAAATATAGTTTTACATTAAATAAAAAAGTTTTAAACTTAATTAAAATAAAACATGTCTTAAATGAAAATAAGTAAACTGTCATGTTTATTGCTGCCATAAAAAAAAGTTAAACACATTTGGACAGTGAAGGAATGTCAGGATTCTTGCTCAGAAAAAGGATCAACATGCTCTGAAGTCAGAGCACAGAAACCTTTTTTGTAACAAAATATCGATTTCTGCTGTCCCTGTATTGATACATTATTAGCAAACAAAATATCACCATACTACACAGTATCGATTTTTTCCCCCACCCCTACTAACTAGCATAAAGGTAACATTTAGCTAGTGCACTTTCTGTTTAGTGTACGCAAACTGTGCAAAAGCGTACTTATCTAAAAGCACAACTTTAAATTTGTCTTGTTTTCCTTTGCTCACGAGGCTAATCCTCACATGTTGTGCTAATGCTAATGTGTATTTTGTATTTGACAAATTTGTGAGATTACCAAACCTATGTGTTTTTTAGAATTCAATGAATCGTTTTTACATTGTTATTTTGTAACATGCTATGACAGCCCTGATCTTTTTTAACGTTGTATAATATGAAATGCTAAACAGAAGAAATTTTGGTTGTAGGTAGGGTAAGCCGTTTGCTAGATTGAGGGTCAGTTCATCCAAATAAGTGTCGAATTCTGTGCCTAACTACATCGAGATGTTGTAATGATGATTTCTTTCTTTCTTGTTTTCTTTCTTGCTTTCTTTCTTTCTTACCCTCCCCTCCCCCTCTCTCTAAGTAGGCCATGGCTGAGGGGTCTGTTGTTGTGGAGGGCAACAAAACAACATTATTGTTTTTAATTAAGCCTCGGCCACTGTGAATCTATTTCCCTCCCTGCAGCCCCTCCATCGCTCTTCTCTCCCTCCTCACTTAATCCAAATATTGCGTTGCTCCTCACGTTTTCTCTTTTCCCCCCCTTTGCCATCTCTTTCTTCACAACATGTTTCTCTTATCAAATTTTGGTGTTTCTCACAATTCCTGTTCCTCGATTGGCCTTTTCCTTCCCTCCATCGCTCTGTCTGTCTCTGGCAGCTCTCTGTGGACATTTCCTCATGTCACAGTGCAGTATTGTCCCAGAGGTCAACAACACAGGACATGCTCTATTGGACACACAAACACACACACACACACACACTGAGACACACAAGCAATGTCCTCGCTCAGTAAGCATGGGAAGCTGAGCTCAGTGAGTCTCACTGCTCCAGGGGCCAATCCTGTTTAATCAGTAAAGAGGCTGGGCGGAGGAGCAGTATGTATCTTTGTGTTTTAGGAGTTTTGTCAGGAACAATTTGAAGCACGAGGTTTTCTTTTACATTTACATGCTTATATTTTCACTTTTAGCATTTAATAACTTTTTTACAAAGTTTCTCAAAATACTGATGCAACTCTTGCAGCAGTTAGAGAAAAGCTAGTATAGTGGTGTGTACATGTGTTTGCTGACAGCTATGTGAGAGTTAGGTGTTAATCCTCAGCATTAACGACCATCAGCCAGGCGTGATAACTGGTGTGGCTGGTGCTGGCTCAGCTGCACGCACACACACACACACACACACACACACACACACACACACACACACACACACACACACACACACACACACACACACACACACACGACTTTCTTTCTACAAACCCTAACGTAATGATC